>NW_010524804.1:25064-75226 GCF_000687285.1 Phaethon lepturus | reverse complement strand
AGAGGGAGGAAGGCCTCAGCTTCGTTCACATGAACGAGCCCAAGGGCAAGAAAAACGTGTTAGATAAAGCCAAGCACACCTCACAGCGGGAGCCAAGAAAACACACCGCGCTGTGCCGCAGCGACACAGCAGAGCCGCAGCACTGGGTTTTAAAAGGGCGTCTGCCCAGGAGCAACTGGTAGGGCCACCTGAGTCCCTACCAGGGCACTAAGGCACCGAAACTGGAGCCAGCAGCCCAGCCTGCTTCCCCCCGGCTGCGTTCTCCCCGCACCACCCCCAGCACGCCGGCGCGCTGCTCGGCGGCCACCCACGGACGATGAGCTCTTCCTTGCAAATAGACTGTACTTTCCTAACAACCACACGCTAAAGACAAAGAACTGAATTTGGATGATGTGACGCCCAGAGAGATCGCGATTCAGCCTTTCCCGAGCTACCAAAAGAGACAGAAGAAGACTTCACTTACTCCCGCACCACCCCCAGCACGCCGGCGCGCTGCTCGGCGGCCACCCACGGACGATGAGCTCTTCCTTGCAAATAGACTGTACTTTCCTAACAACCACACGCTAAAGACAAAGAACTGAATTTGGATGATGTGACGCCCAGAGAGATCGCGATTCAGCCTTTCCCGAGCTACCAAAAGAGACAGAAGAAGACTTCACTTACTCTAGCTGAAGTAGCTGGATTTAAAGAAATTAAGTTTGTCAGTTCATTAGTGTGTAGCATAAGAATGAAAAATGCATTTCTAATTCCTGATCCGCTAATCCACAATCCATTGATCTGCAACCCCCAGAGTCCCCAGGGAAAGAAAAGAAAATCCACAGCAGCCTTACACTATTTCTCTAAGACTTCCAGGCCAGGTCCTGCAGAAAGAGTTCACACTACAGAGCCTTCCTCCCTCTCAGCAAATACACTGCCATGCGAGGGGGTATCAGGGATAATAAAAACCCAATTGCACTTGTCAGAATAAGCAAACAACGGATGTTTTGTGAGGTGCCTCATGTCTTTGCTCAGCTCCCCACTGATCTGCAGTAGCAGCTCATTTGCAGCAGCCCTCCCACTCGTTAGGACAATTAACAAGGTCCAAGTCACAGTCTTACCTCGGAAGTGCTGCTACTGCACTGCAGGAAGGGCTGCGGCGAAAAAACTGTCCCAGCTAGACCTAAGAGATGTGTCCCTCTGTACCTTCTTCCCAGCTGATGTGCACCCGTGGACACTGCTCCCCACCCGTTTTGCCCCAAGAAGATGGGTTCAACATACTCCTGCTCTCAGGGTATGCCAAGGGTGCAGGGAGTGCAGACCTGCCAAGCACAGTCACAGCCATGGGCCCCTTGGCCACTTTGCATACCTTAAACCATGATCTCCATAAGCAACATCAACTTTCTACACCAAATCCTTCTCGAAATTATTTTAGACCCTTCTGCCTCATTCAGCTAGCTAAGGTGGAGGCATCCACAAAATCCTCTCTTTGGCAAGCATGCCCCATGTCAGCACAATCCCGTGCACAGAGGGAAGATCAACTGTGAGCACTGAGCCACGGGGTGGGAAATTGGGCCATCTCCTGGGGCTGCCACCATTGCACTTGACCATCACCTTCGTACCCTCTCTGGACAGACATGCTGACATAACTCCGTAACTGACCTGTTTTTGCCTCTGCAAAGCAACTCTGACTTCACTTGCTGCTTCTCCCTCACTGTAGCTGCTCAGAACTTGCCGACCGTGTAAGCATGGTCGTGGTCCAAGGTATAAAACCAGGCTGAACGGGGAGAACTTGCTCCCAAAATATGATGGAGAGACCTCCTTTCTGCAATATCTTTTCTTGCTCCTTTCCAGCAGGTATGTTAGAAATGCTGTAAAAGTTTGCGGCTACAGACTTCAGAAACATCCACTTAATGCCAAAGCCAGTGCAGATACAACCACCTGGTATTTCTCCACTACTCCCTTTCGAGGGGCAGGTCCACCCTCCCCATCTCACAGGCAAGGACGTGAAACCACAGCGCCCAAGGGAATTGCTTGGGTCGCACGTGGAGCAGGAGCCCAGAGCAGAGCCTGAACTCGCTGTCCCCCCCACGCCACTTCCATACCTCCACATTCCCGTTCCCAAGTTTTTTGGAACGTGCCTCAAAATATTCCCCTCCTCCCAGCTCTGCTCTCCATCATGGCAGTCACACAAGAGCCATTGTGCACAGCTGCGGGAAGCTCGAGGCCAGAAATAGCAGCTCATTACTAAAAGCACGTCATCACACGCCAAGGACCCCATACGCCCTTCGATGCCCTCCCCATCACCCCGACCCGTGCACAGCTTCCACCGCTCCACCAGCCCTCCTCCAGCAACAGGTCCCACCTGGAAGGGGACAATCCAGGGCTGAATCTATCAAGCAACATTTCTCCTGCTGAGCTCCTCAGCCTGCACTAGTGGAGATTCACGCCGGCTGAATTGATCTCCAGATGCTGACAGGGTAGGACCAAGCCCTGACTCCACTCCACTCTTGAAGGTTTCAATTAATCATAAAGTCAATTCCATTTTGGGCTCCATCTGTCTTTATTCCTTCAGGGACTAATAATGCCTCACCGTGTGTTTTCACACACTAGTTGAACTGAAATTAAGACAGATTTCAATATTACGTTCCTGAGAAGAAAATGCATTTTTTAAAAAGAAAATTTCAGAGTCATTACCATTCTCAGCTTGGAAAAAGATCTTGTTAAGTAAAAGCAGGAAGGTATTAATTTGGAAAACAACTCAGGTGAATACCTGCTCATTACAAGACATGCAAACACACTGAAATCATATTTATGGGCTTTTATGACAGAGTATGTATGGAAATGTAACACAATCTGCTTCCAAAGGGAGGTGAGGAACGTGCAGAGGTGGATCAGAAACGCTCACATGCACAGCTGCTGACCAGAGGGATGGCAGCAGCAAACACCCTGTTGCACCAAGCATGGACCAGAATCCAGAAACCCTTTTCAACCCTCTCCGTTGCACTGACAGAAATAGATAAAAAAACCCAAGAGACCTTGTGGTTCATCACGTATGGCAGGTTTTAGCCACTTAAGGCTTAGGGAAACCTCATTTGCATGTTACTGTACTGTTACCACCCCAGGTTTTTTTGTTCCTACCTCTGCAAAATCCAGCCACGGGGGCTTTCCAGCCAGCCAGGCCTGCACATCCACTTTAATAAGGCAATTCCTATGTTGATCTAGTGGTTTATACAAAGCAACAGCCCTAATTATTGACCTCAGCAGATGGAGCTTAAGGATTAACTACCTGTCCCTCAAAACAGCCACCGTGGGGCTGGGCCCATTGTCTCCCGGCTGTCGGTCCAGCAGCACCAATGCATTCACTCACTCCTCACCCACGCAATGACACGGTCCCATCTGGGTGATCAAGACTGATGTGGGCAGGGATGCTCAAAAGCACAGGCCAGCTCCAGGATGATTAACAGAAGGGAACAGGTATATCTGGGCAACAGGAGAGGATAACTAAGAGAGTCATGAACGTGGAGAGAAGCAGCATGACAGGACGTTTACTGTGACCCACATATTGCCTGGGCTCCAGCTAACACCATCTCACTGCTGGAAGAGTCCTTTGTCTCTCCCATCCCCTGTTTTCTGGGCATTCATAAAAAAAGAAAAAAAGAAGAGGTAGTCTGGAAAGGATGGTTGCAAGAAATTATACAATGCACTCCACGTTAAATTCATAAGAGACAAAAACAGAGAGAATCTGTGAGAACTGAAGTGTGCTGGAGGGACAGCTAGACACTTCTGATGGAAGCGAAGACGCAATCCTTTGACGGTTGCCTTCTGGAACTGGCTGCAGTACCTTGGAAAGCTCATTAAATGCAGCAGAAAGGACAAGTGACGTACTTCTATTGATGCTCTGAGCAGCAAATTAGTTTTCAAATCTATTCAGGGCTCATGCAGTGGTGTCAAGGGGCTAAGACTCGGCGGGAAGTGGCTGTGATAGTATTTCTCCAACTTGCGTGATGACACCAAGCTGCCCCGTGAGGAGGGGGCCACCCATCAGTCCAGCTCCCCGGAGGTGTCTTGTGGCCACAGATTTGCTTCCCTGACCGGCAGGGCTCAGAGGTCTGCATGGCTTCTCAGACAGCCAAGCCAGAGAGTCATCCCCTTCCAAAACATACCAGGCAACTCTGAGGGCCTCTGATGGACATCTCCTTTTAAGCAGAAATAGGATCATCTAAAATAAAGAGAGATCAAAATCCAGCTCACAAGGAGACACAGAATGTCAGCACCTGAGGGAAGAGCAAGTAGTCAACAGTGATGATGAGTTTCTTCAAAGAGGTAATTTCCAGTAAAAGCTGTTTTCTCCCTCCGCAGAACATCACCCCATTCAAACACCTGCAGAGCCTTGAAGGGGCTGAGGTGGGCAGCAATCTGGTGGAAGACCTAAGGAACTGTCTTCATGGATGAATAAGCAACCATTTCAATGAATCTTAAAGTACACAAACAGACAGATGAGGCAAAGCTTATCAAAACACCGTTTCAGGAGACCAGGTAGGCTGGAAGATGCCAACTTGGGAACAAGGTCACTTGCTGGGACTTGATCCATCTTCAGTCAGGATAGGCAAGGGCCAGTCTTAGATGCTGCAAAAGCCTGCAGCTGCTGGCTTATGATATTTTGCTTCCTATGCAAGCTCTGGGTCCAGCAGCTCTGCCTTCCTCTTCTCAGCACAAGGGGAAGAGTAGGGGAACAACAGAGGGCCGGTGAGTAGGCTAAATCCAGAAGACAACCCACGAGAGCTAAGGGCAGTCCCCCAAGACTCCTCCAAAAGCCCAGTTCTGCCACTACCATTCACACCGCAAACCTGGCTGGATCTGCCTTTGCATGCTCACTGCGTACAGTCTGCCAGCAATTAAAACCAACAAAAGATGCAATCAGGAAAGGGGTAGAAGGGCGCACACAGCAGGACCTACAGAGGAAGAGATGGGATCTGGATCCTCCTATACAAGCTCAGACAATAGTGGTAATCGTAATCGCTGGGTCAGTTCTGTCCACCCCAAACTCTGCTGGAAGCAGGTACGTAATTGAGGCTGGATCCTGCATTTGCTGCTCTCATGCTCGTCTTCCTCCCATTTTTCGCTGCTTTATTCAATGCACTTTTTCAACCTCCCTTCTCAAATGCATTAACAACGGGCTGCTACAGCCTCCTGTACATACGCTGTGATTAAAGAGTAGATGCAAGATGCCTCTTCTTTGTGGAGTGTTTTGCACCTCTTACTTGGAGGGAATGCGGAGAGCACGCAACATGGGAAAGACACAGCAGGTCAGGAGAATAATGTAGGTGTTAGGTAGGAAAATCTTTGAAGCTTGTGAAGCCATTAGCCGAGTGCACAGGCTGCAGTAAAAAGGATAAACAGAAAACACAGATGATGAATAAAGAGTGGCTGAAGAGACAGCAGAACACGTGTTGCGTCCAGCGATGAAACCAAGTCTACATTGAGAAACAGCAAGTTTGATCTGTTTTTTTTTCCAGAAAGTGATTAGTTACCCAGTCCAAATGCATATTTTAAGTGGAAACTACCACAATAACTCAAATGCTTTAGCGGAGAGCATTTACTAAATGAGAAGAGACAGAAACAATGTGTTTTATGTAACGCATGACCTGGCTGTGATGAGTCTTTCCTGCAGGCTGCATCACTGACCTCCCTGCTAAAGAGAGGGTGCTGCTGAGCGCTGCCGGAGCAGCCTCCCAGCGCTCCTGGCCCTTGCCACGTCCCCAGGCAGCACCGGCTCTTCTGCAGGGCTGTGTTTTCCAGGCAGGCCACCTCATGCAGATTTTACAACAGCGAGCAGACCAGTGAGAGCCCGCAGGGCTTGGGAGTGCTCACCTCTGTGCGAAGGACACGCGAGGAAGAGACCCCCTGCATTGCTGAGGCTGAGCCCCGTGGGAACTGCTAAAATGCAACGGTGCTGGGGGGGAACTGTGCAGGTTTGCTCGCCACTGAAGTGCCATGTGAGGCAAAACACCCCAGTTGCAGCAATCTGCATCCTCACTGCTTAACCCCTTTGTCCTCCCCTCTCGCACCACCCAGCCCAACCCAGACACCCTGGAAGGGGTGACTCACTCCAGAACTCCCACACTCTACAGAAGTGACAACGTCCTCATGCTAAAACCAGTCCCACAGGGTGAGGCTAAGATGTCCATCCCACCTTGTCAACTCTCCAGCAGTTGCAGGCACCTGGGAAAAACATACGCGGGGTCGGGACAAGCACCCGACCCCCCACGGCTGCACCCTGCCAGCTTCCAGACACCAGAGTTTCCCCAGCATTTAAATTTCCAAAGCATTTATGAAAACAGAACCAGGAGCAAACTTTGGATTCTAGATTTTTCTCATGGGGTCTGCTCTCTCTGTCTTCCTGAGAGCACAAGTATGGCAGTTTACTATTTAATTGTTAATTACACTTTCTTGTTAGATTTCAGATGCTGAAAAATGTTTAGGGATTTATTCTTCTGTGTAATTAACCATAATGATGAAACACAGTTTTATACTGCACTGCAGTTTTTGTTAAGGTTATTCATAATGGGGAAAGGCTAAA
The DNA here is from genome assembly GCF_000687285.1 of Phaethon lepturus. Taxonomy (NCBI): domain Eukaryota; kingdom Metazoa; phylum Chordata; class Aves; order Phaethontiformes; family Phaethontidae; genus Phaethon; species Phaethon lepturus. Next base: position 68,667 of record NW_010524804.1, on the reverse strand, counting down.
TAGGTTGAGTTCATTATCGTTACAGAAAAAAATTGAGGTGACCCAATCAAATTAATTTGAAATTAAGTGCAGTGAGGCTGATAACTCCACACAAGTCAGGAGTTCAAATAAAAATAGAAGAGACAATCTATAAAGCAAGAAATTACAAGCGGGCAGGGAGTCGAGCTGGAATTACTGCGTCTGGGAAGCGACAAACACACGGCGTTGGCAAACAAGGCCACTGAAAAAAACAGTGAAAATGGATAAAGAGATGGGCAAAGATTGTAGGATGTAAAAGAAGCTGGAGGAGGAAGGGACGAACATGAAGATGAATTTGAAATAAATCGGTAGGGACAGTGCTTGTTAAGCTAACTAGATTTATTTCTGTGCCCAGAAATTCTTATGTCCTTACAAGACAGCGTCCAAGCAAGGCCTTTAATTTTACTTTTCCTGGGTTTATTGCTTGGGTCTCTTAATGTTATTTAACAGCAGCGAGCGTCAACCAGTTTCATTGCAAAGCTGGACTTAATTCAAAAATCATTAAAGCTAGTGGAAGCTTTTTCCTCTTGACAAAGACATCCTGAAGAAGCTGGTGCTTCTCTGACAAAACATGGAAGTCATGCACCCTAGGAGAATGGACACCACCGAAATACTGTTGGATAGAGCAGGGACGGGGAGACAGCATTCCCCCATCCCTCCTCTCAAAGAAAAGAAGATGAGAAAGCAGAACCAAAACCAGCCGGAAATCATGATGCTGAGCACTACTCAGACACCCCAGCACAGCACTGCACAAGGAGGCAACTGAGCCCGTCGTTCTGGGCTCTTCTTTTAGGCTTATCTTGAAAAGCAGAATCACAGAATCATTAAGGTTGGAAGAGACCTTTAACATCATCAAGTCCAACCATCAACCCCACACCACTGTGCCCACTAAACCATGTCCTGAAGTGCCACGTCTACATGTTTTTTGAACACAGTGATGGTGACTCCACCACCTCCCTGGGCAGCCTTTTCCAATGCCTGACCACTCTCTCAGTAAAGAAATTTTTCCCAATACCCAGTCAAAACCTCCCCTGGCACAACTTGAGGTCATTTCCTCTAGTCCTATCACTTGGGAGAAGAAACCAACACCCATCTCGCCACAACCCCCTTTCAGGTAGTTGTAGAGAGTGAAGAGGTCTCCCCTCAGCCGCCTCTTCTCCAGATTCAACACCCCCATTCCCTCAGCCTCTCCTCAAGACTTGTGCTCCAGACCCCTCACCAGCTTCGTTGCCCTTCTCTGAACATGCTTGAGCACCTCAATGTCCTTCTTGTAGTGAGGGGCCCAAAACTGAACACGGGATTCGAAGTGTAGCCAAAAAACACGCAGATACATGTTTTATGCCTCTCTCTGCTTTGCCAAAACGGTGCAAGCTCTAAACAAGCCTCAGAGCCGGATAACATGAATAATGGTGACTGGGACGTTCATGATGCTCATTGTCATAGTTTAAGGGGTTTAATCTCATGGGAAACGGTTAAGACAAGCAATACCCTGACACGAGCCATCTCTAGGAAATTCTTGACGCTGCTACAAGATGATGCTTGAGTTATTACCTGTGAAGAGTTTACTCCCAAGTCACTACCAAGTCCTGTAACATTTATCACTCAGGGCCAAAAGAGGGAACAGCGAGACCCCAGTAGTGCTGGGCTTGTTGGAAAAGGCTGTGCTGGGAGCTGCCCTGCGTCCTGCTAGGACATACGGTAAACACAAGCTCAAACAATCAGTCTAAAATCCTGTCCCCAGCTACCCAGTTTGAACAGCACATGAGTTTTTAAAGGACTGGCCCAAACACTACAAATCTCTCCATGCAGCTGCACAAGCGACTTTCCTCCTGTCTCCCCACTTTGGCCATGCCGAAATCTCACCTTGTGCTCTTTCTGCCTTCTCCCCATGAAATACAAACCGCTTCTCTTTGCCTTGAAGGTCTAGCTTCTCTCCATCCTCACCTCTAATTCACCCCTAAGCGTATGGGGAGCATTTGGGATAAAAGCTTCAAGAATGCATTCGACATAAATTATTATTCCCCTTCTAAACGGATTACAAAAATCCTTTTATTACAAAATATTAAAATGTTCAAATTATTGGTGTGGAAAAATGTTTCCTGGAGGTAAAGTTTTTAAAAATTGAGGTTTTAATCACAAGCATAATCCTTTCTGGCTAACATTTCCAGTCTTGTGAAACATCTAGATACAAATTGTGCAGAGGCCTGACTGTGCTACGAACAAAGGAAGATGCTGCCTGTAAATAGCTTAGAGGACATCAGAAGACACTTCTCTCATCAGCAATCTTTTTTAGCTTAATATAGCTCCTCTTTGCATAAAACATTGACATTTTTGCAATGTTTGGACCAAACGGTGCGAATGCTGATTGTCATCCGAGGATACTAGAGAGTACCTTCAAAAATATGCAAGAACATTTTACAGACAGCCTCCCAAAATGCTGTATCTTAATATTTCATACTTATATATATTTAAATGTTAGTACCACCGGATAAATGCTAACATGCTTTTATGCTAATGCAATCACTGAAAATCCAGATAATGTTGTGTATTGGCATATACTGTTAGTGAATTATGGATACCTAAATGTACAATCCCACATGCCTAGCAATTATTTTTGTTAGTGCATTTAACTTTTATTTGCAATCAGAGCACTTGAGGATTGTTCAAATGAAGTTTACTTTTGCAAACTGCTGAATGGAAAACACTTTGTTAAAGGTTTAAAAACAGTAAGACTGTGATGGGGTTTTAGAGTTGCAATAAGGGCACCGCTCAGAAAACTCTACCAGATGGAAAGATGTTTGATTTGGTCACAGACTCGGCGATTAAAACCCAAGTGCCTAAAATGAAGGGCATATAAGAGAAACAGGAGATGAAATCTTGATTTCTTCCACATCAGATCACCCTCTTCCATGGCAGAGACTCACAGATAGAGACAGATGGATGCCGGGAGGACAGCGTCCGTGCAGGCAGCACCCTGGCAGCTAGACCCTGAGCCTTGAGGACCAAACTCTGCCAGGCTAAGGTGGCTTTCCAAGTCCAGTTTAAACCAAATAAGTAAGAGCAATATCAGGAGGGAGAAATCCTGAGCTGCCCCTGCTGTGCCTTCTCCTCCTCTTTCTCCTCCTACTGCCTTTGCTGATCCAACGTCTTGGCCAGCCACCTGGCTCGTTGGCTCAAGATGCTGATCCACTTGAAAACCCTTTTACCCTAAATCAGTTTTCAGCACAGCTCGACCTCTGGGCCAGGTGCCAGCCAGACTGTGTGCAGGCAAGACCTGGGTGATGCAGCTGGTTGCTCCATCCCTTACCTGCTTCACTACCACATCAGAGTCAAGGACAATGCAAACCTGGAGAAGACCTGGATATTTTTAACAGTTGAAAAGTTCTGGATGTGACCCAAGCACGTCTGAGACTGCTCCAGGTCCAGTGGTTTTCTTCCACATAAAAAAACTTGCCTACAGACAACGCCAAACTCCCTCTTCCAGATTCAGTTACGCTAGGAGTTAATGACTTCCCGGGCTGGGCTGAGAAGCTGCTATGATCATGCTCTGATTTTCCTTCGGGAAGGTTTGCCCAGCTTGAAACCGCTGGCCTGAGCCAACCTGGCTGAAGAGACCTGGGAGGTGGCCACACACCCATTTGGTGAGCAGCAGACCATCACCTCTTGGCCAGGCATGTCTCAGCATCCAGTGTAGGGTCTGATACCAGCCCCAGGCACACAAGTACGGATCAGATGATGCTCCTACAGCCCAGCAAGCTGTGGCACCTCTGGGCATTTACTGGAAAGTCCTACCACCTAACTAAGGCCCCTAGGAACAACCACGAGTGAAGGAAATGAACAACAACCCCTCAGAAAAACACAAGACATCAGAAAATGCTTAGTGTGAAGTACTTGAAATGCCCCCGGCAGTTTAAATGGAGTACGGAGTAAGCTGAGAAAATGTATGAACAAACAAATTAAGCAGATAGCACAAAGCAGACGAGTTGGAATGTAGGTGTCTATTGAGAAAGCTTAAGCACAGCAAGGGGAAAAAAGCAAACCCAAAACCCAGGCATAATATTCCTCTCATTTTGGAACTAAGCTCTCAGACAATACATCATCCAAACCATTCAAAATTATCATCTGTCAGAACGTATTTTAAAGAAAAAAGGTCTAAAAGTTTCCAAAGCAGTATTTTAGTGTTGTCTTATTAGAAAAGAGATTGTTGCTGTCCAAAGGCATTTGCAATTAAGTGAAGAATACTATACAAAAGCATTAGTTTCATGGCCACTGCTACACACTTGTATCACAAGACAATTAGTTTCTTGATTCTTGTTTATGTCACGTTAGCTAAATCAGAAAAGAAGCGATTTAATAGCATCTGTCATTTCACAAACTACCCACAAACACTTCCAGAGCCTCTGCATGATTTTCTCTTTATGAAACATGTAATTAAGAGTCTACATGCTATTAGAGAACCTAAGGAAACAATTACAGTACTGTTTCAAACATTACGATATGCCAGAACATAGAGTGGGTCTGTGTTTCTGATGTGAAAGCATGTATCTTACTGTGATCAATAAATCAAGCTCTGTTTCAGACTATAAGTTGGATCCTTTTCAGGTGTATGTCTGGGTACCTGTTGCTGTCCATGAGGCCATAATACTTCACACATGCTGCAGAGCAACTGCATCATATAGAAGATTGCAAAAGAAATGCAGATTTCTAGACTATATATTAGACTGAGCAATAAATAATTTATAATGGTGGAGAAGGTGACCATCTTTTTAGGCATAGAAATACGCAGATATAACAGTCCTGGCTTTCAATCTTCACTCTGCACTTCTGACCTTGACGTTTGGGTCCATCCAGTGCATTTCTAAAGCCTCTGCACCTGAGAATGTGCAACACACACACCACAAAGCCCCAAAACCCATAAACCAAAAAGGGTACCAATAAAACCCATTAAGCCCACAGGGTATCACTTGCAGCACTACACACTATGCTCTAGGATGAGGTCAACTGGGCTCCCTTGGGCAACAGCTACCTTCCAATGAACCACAAACACCCTCCGGACTGGTCTCTTCTTGATTCAGCCTGCTGACCCCGTTCCTAACCCCATGTCTAATCAACACGCCTTTCATGTCAGATGCACATGGCTGTGGGGCTAAAATCCCCCCTCCAAAGACCATGGGAGTTGCTATTTTTCTGAAATCAGCATCTCACTGTCCGAAAGCAGCCTAGGAGAAAGGAACAGGAGGGAGAAAGGTGCTCCCTGGGGTGCAGGTAACTTCACCATCCTCCAGCTCTTCCCCCAGAGAGGCACTGCCAAGGGGAGAGAAGGCAGAATTTTTCCCCTTGGACATTGTAAAAAAAAAAAAAAAAAAAAAAAGGAGCCCAGGGAAATCAAGAAACAATCATAGCTTCCACATAGAATTACTTCTGGCTAAGTCTAACAAGCGGATGAGCACGCACTGAGAAGACCACCAGGGTAAGGAAGTGGTGCTGCAAGGAACGGGCTAGGCAGGGGAGAAGACAGTTTGGTTGTCGCAGGATGAGAGCTTTCAGCTCCTGCTATTAGAAATAAATCAAAAGAGACGAAGAGAAGCACAGAGCCCATCTGGTCTCCTGAGGTTCTCACCCTCCCACCTCAGGTGGGACAGAGCTCACCTGGACAGCGCAGCTCCCAGGACAAAGGCAGCATGCTCCTTCAGCGCAGCCTCAGTGCTGTTCAGCCCATCGATCACAAGCTGGAGTCCACCCATGGAGAGGAAGTCCTTGGCATTGTCCACCTGGGAGAGAGCAGGTCCCCATTGGTACAAAACCCCCCATCAGATTCCACTCAACAATTCTTTGAGAACCCCTTGCTTCAGAAAGCACAGCATTTCTCCCCTCCCAGTCTAACCAGCCCTGAGTTCTAAAAGCAATTAAAAATTAAGAGGGAACGACTGTGGCTTGAATTTTGTACAATACTGTCTGTGAGCAGTGGATGTCATGGTTGCAGAAGCACAGTCGACTGAGAGGCAGCTATTACTACATGGAAAAGGCATCGCTGAAAACTCAAATAATTTGATTAGCTATCAAAACTATTCTTGACACGTATTTTGGTAATTCAGCAACCTCTCAGCAGCAATGGTACACGGGCAGCATCACCTCTGCTCACAGCGAGGTGCATGGGCAGTTCTGGGTGTTTTTTCATGAGTACCATCAACAATTTCATGCGGACGTGAAAAGAAAAAAACAGTCCCTGCTCAGAAGGGTCAGCTGGGAGCTTGCCCTCGGGGAATGATTTTTCTGAGCAGAGCAATGATTTTTCTAAAGTAGATAATATTGGACTAACTGCCAGTAAGGAAAAGTTTAAACGTTAGTGAGGATTCATCCGTCTTTGACTTCAACCAAACTTAGCGCTAACCAGGCACAAATCACAGTGGGCATCTGTTCTCGGAGAAGAGATTAGAAAAGGGCTCCAAGTGGCTCACAAACAAAATTTAGAGAAACAGCGCAAAGTGCTTCAAGTACAAAATTCAGTCCAAAGTCAAATCAATGCATTTTGGTTTTCAAGGAATTTTTTTACAGTTTAAAAGAGAATCTGACGACGGCTCAGAATTGTGTGTGCAAAAGATTCGGGTTTAGAATTTCAACACTTCTCCTCTCTGAAAGACAGGGAGACAACAGCCTATGTTGGCGTATGGAAATAAAACATAAAAAGGAGTTATCAGCCGGGCAAACCAACCTCCCCAGCTTCAGCGAGCAGACCCCACCGATGGAGTGGGACAGGACAGACACCACAAGGCGTGCAGGGTATGTTGGGCTCAGGCACCGTGCTCCAGCCTGAACACTCTTTTAGTTGACATTGACTTCCTGCTCGGTGTTATTTTTCTCTCAACTGTGTACCTTCACCAAAATTGGTCATAAGTCAGATATTTTAGGTACCCAAGAGAATGAAGAAGCTACTCAGCTTTATGTCCTACGGGTATGTCTTTACCAAAGCAGCACCTGGGGAGCTACAGCTCATCTCTCCTCCCCAACGGGACAATACCCACCACTTGCTGTCCCTCTGCAAAGCTGGCGACAGAAAGCCGATCTCTGCAGGTCTGCTGGGGCTGATTCAGGATTTGCAGCAGCTTTTGTATCCTTTCAGAGCCTGTTCTTTTGACTGTCCCTATAAACTGGACCTGCCAGACCTCTTACTTTCTGCAGGCCCATCTTTGTCTACAAAGAAATCTATGCAGCAACCCAATTTCAGCTACCAGTCGGTCCTTTTATTGCTCAGCCTCTGTAAAAACTCCAAGGCTGTTCTAACGCTGGAATTGGACATTGACTTCTGCTCAAGCGGGAATGCATAGACAGGCAGAAGTTTGCATCCAGCACCAGTCATGGTAAAACCAACCATCGCTGTAACCTCATCAGCACCGGAGTCCTTCAGGCCAGCCCCAGCGTCAGTGAGACACCTCAACCACAGAATATAAATTGTGCTGTAAAGCTTATTTTGAAGTCTTTTTTTTTTTTTTTAACTGGAGTCTGTTGTGAGAGCTCCTTCCCCCACCATTTTAAAACCAACAAACCCCCCAAACTCAACAACTTGAAGGCATTAACCTCTCTGGGGAGCAGAGGATGCTGTGAGGCAGTAGCTCATGCCTTGCTTCAGTCCGCTGAAATGGGCACAGAAGAAAGCCAAAGATCACACGAGCTCTTGAGTAAAGTATACAGGCAAGGTGGGCGAGGAGAGGGATGGGCGAAGAGCAAATATGACAGCAGTTATTCAGGGAGCGGCTTTGAATTGGAGGAGAAAGAAAACGGGGAGGGAAGGCGAGAGAGAAAATGTTAGAAAATGAGCGCAAGGAAGAGCAGCGTGTCAACCATATGCAATGGAGAGCAAATTAGCAGTGAGAAATGGTGTAGCATGTCAGAGGAGGGGAAAGAGAAAGATAAGGAGAGTAAATAATTGAGAGAAAGAGCCTGCAATGCATGAGAACGGGTCTTGGCTCCACACACTGCTGTGCAAGCGCCGTGAATTCTGTTCATAAATGAGTTATGCTCTGGCCTCTTCACATTTGCATTTGGTTTTTATGCGTTACAGATAACCTAGCAAGCCAACCTTCCTGCTCCTTCTCCAAGATGGGCTCCCAAACATGCCAAGTTGAATCCTGACTGATGAGAAGCAAACCAGAGCAGGCAACCGAAAGCTGAGCAAACACAGAGCCCTTGGGCTGACTCTTAAAGACAGGAGAGAGCATGTCTCCCCCGGCTCGGCACCGGCCACGGCCTCCCCTCCACTCCCTCGCAGCGAGGTCGGAGGCACATGCTGCTTCACGTCACAGCACTCCGGGATGTTCATGACCACGCCGCGGAGCAGAGAGCATCCTTTCCTTGCAAACCCTGCAGGGCATGGCATTTTCCACTCGACAGGGTATTCTGTGCCCCGGAGGCAGCAACAGGACAGCTGGGAGCCGAACGATTATCAAAAGCTGTAGCATGTTACCACTCAGATGGAAGCTGGGGGAAGAGGCAGCAGCAGAGCCATCATCGGTCCCACACGTGGGTGCGCTGCCCTGGGCCACCCACACCTGCAAGGGTCCCTGTCCTCCAGCAGCACAGCTGTGGCTCGCCGCAGAGGACTCCTGACAGGAGTTATGCTCCTGGGTTATGCAGCACAAGCGTATTTGGCTGCTATTCAGTAATTACATTAAGCCAGTGCTGCTAAAGTCAGTACCAAGCAGAGATAATGCTCTGGACGCATTCAACTGGCTGGAAGAAGAAAGAGGAGGAAAAGCCATGCTGGCTTAGAGACAAGTCATATTTCTTATCAGCTTCCTGCCTGATGAGAAGGTGCTGCCCAGCCATCTGCCCCAACAGCACAGGCACAGAGCAACGTTGTGATTGATGCACAAAGGAGTCCTCTGTGCTCCCTGCCAGCCTCCCCGCCATTTCCCCCTTTCTGACCCCTTTGATGCTCGATGTGGTTCCCTTTGATGCTCCAGTCCCCACATAGGGAGCGGGGACTGCTGCCCCACTCCTCTCGCCTTTCTGAAATTGTTTGCCCCATCCTGTGCTGCAAGCAGGCAGGATTTTATGCTGGAATAGTTCAGACTGTTATGATGGAATCCAAAGCATCCCAAGGTGTTTGGGGGTTGCTTTTTAGCATGCTGGCCTGATGCTCTGGCACCCTTAACCAGGCAGAATTAGCCCGGAGTATAAATATGAAGCTCTTTGGGCACCTATTGTTCACACTTATTCTCTGAGTCAGACAGTGAAACAAAAGCATTGAGAACAAACAGTAAGGAAGCCTCTGCATACGTATGACAGAGATTTAGTTTGGAGATTCAAGACAAAGAGCCCTGGAAATAACACTTCTATTAGCTGGTGCATGGACTCCCTCTCTCAGCAGCACATTCCTTCAGGTACCTTCCCCCAAAGTACCACGTCTGGTTTTAAGAATTGCCTTTCTAGTGAGAGGTCTTGCACTGGCATCTCTCAAGGGTTGTCCCATTCACCGTCTGAAATGGTAAAGTCACTGAGAGCGACACTGGAAACTCTCCCAAGTCCAGTCCAGACTCTCACAGCCACTGAGGAGGGAGAAGCCCAGTACTCTCCCACAAGGCAGAACAGAACCTCAATGCCCAGACACCCACCCAAGCCACTGCAGCGTGAGAAGGCACCAAACACAAGGGAGGAGAGCGGTGTGCCCACAGCCTGCAACCAACGGGAGGTAAAAATGTGCGAGCTGAAAGCAGAGCAAGAGAGATCACAGGGAAGGGGGGAAAAAAGCGTGAGCATAAACCTGAGGAAGTGACATTTCAGGAAATATATTCAACCTCACACAGAGCTGATTAGCACAGCTCAGCTGATGCTTAGCAACTTGCCCTTCACCCAAGCCTTCAGTCATTGTCGCCACTGGCCCAGCTGCGAGAGAGGCTCTACGTGCCACTTCTTACTCATGCCGAAACAAAATACAGGTTTTTGGGTGGCTGTCGTCTTCCCTGGTACAAAGACATTCTCTGCAAACTGATGTAAGGGCACCTACCTGCAACCACAGAGGCTTTCCATGGAAGGAGCGAGAAAACAATTATTTTCCTAGCAGCCACCACTCTACTTACCCAAAAATGGCAGCTAAAACCCCATTTTGTAGCATTAAGCATATAAAAGAAGAAAAGGAGATGGCAAGGAAAAAAAACCTGAGCACAGACAACAAATCAGGCAGCACTAACCCCTAGGAAACTGCTCACTACTGGCACAAGCAATGATTTATTCAAACTTGGATATAAAATAAGCCTGCAATAGCCCTCTGCTGTCTGTTATTGTCCCAAGATTATGATAATTAAGCAATTTGTATTACCTGATACCGATAAGAAAAATAAAACCACGTTTATGACACTGTATCCCCTGGATTTTACATGGTAGTTACTAATGCATTTTTGTTACCTGGTGAACATAATATTCAAGATCATAAAGCGCTGCTACTTTTTCATCCAGCGTGGAGGCAGAGCTGTTGAATTTGCTGATTAGTTTAACCATAATTTCATAATCTGTTTCCATCTTCACATTCAGCTTTTCAAACTCCTCCTTCAGCTGCTCTATGGGCCGGAACTTCTTCCTCACCTCTTCCTCGTGGGCCTTGAAAGCAGAAGAAGGAAACAGGTATGAAGGCAGGCGATAAAGATAGCCAAGAAAGACATAAAAAGAAACTCCAGCCCCAAATTTACAAAGGGAACCTGGTTGTCTAAGCAAATGGATTTGCTGCTGCACATCAGAGACGTAGGGGCAGCACTGGAGGGTCCTTCTGAGAAGCCCAGGAACCCACTTCGAATCACAGAATGGTTTGCGTTGGAAGGGACCTTCAAAGGCCATCTAGTTCAACCCCCTGCCATGAGGGTGCCCACACCTTCAACTAGAGCAGGTTGCTCAGAGCCCCGTCCAGCCTGACCTGGGATGTTCCCAGGGAAGAGACATCTACCACATCTCTGGGCAACCTGGGCCAGGGTTTCACCACCCTCATGGTGAAAAATTCCTTCCTTATATCTAGTCTAAATCAGCCCTGTTTTAGTTTAAAACCATTACCCCTTGTCCTATCGCTAGAGGCCCTGCCAAAAAGTCTGTCCCCATCTTTCTTATCAGCCCCCTTTAAGCCCTGGCAGCTGCACTAAGGTCTCCCCAGACCCTTCTCTGCTCCAGGCTGAGCCCCCCCAGCTCTCCCAGACTGTCCTCCCAGCAGAGCTACTCCAGCCTTCGGAGCATTGCTGGGGCCTCCTCTGGCCCTGCTCCAACAGGTCCATGTCTCTCCTGTGCCAAGGGCTCCAGAGCTGGACGCAGCACTGCAGGGGGGTCTCACCAGAGCAGAGTAGAGGGGCAGAACCCCCTCCCTCACCCTGCTTTGAGTGCAGCCCAGGACACAGTTGGCTTCTGTGCTACGAGTGCACATTGCCGGCTCATGTCCAGCTTTTCACCCACCAGGACCCCCAGGTCCTTCTCCATGGGGCTGTTCTCCATCCCTTCATCCTCCAGCCTGTGCTGATACCGAGGGTTGCCTTGACTCAGGTGCAAGACCCTGCACTTGGCCTTGTTGAACCTCATGAGGTTCACATGGGCCCATTCCTCAAGCTTGTCCAGGTCCCTCTGGATGGCATCCCATCCCTCAGGGGTGCCAACCGCACTACTCAGCTCACTTCTCTGTAAGATACCCATGTTGGCTACCAGCAAGCACTTCCCAAGCTTTGTACACCATTTCTACATCCTACACACCTTCCAAAACAACGTCAAGCCCAGAGGCAGGCAGCACTGCTATTCTCTGTTTGCCTGCAAGTGGACACTCTCAAGACCTGACTGCAAAAAGCCCTGAGCAACCTCCCTGACCTCACAACTGACCGTGCTTGGAGCCAGAGATGGGGCTGGAGACCTCCAGAGGTCCCGTCCAGCCTGAACTGCCCAGTGACTCCATGCCAGTGACATCAAGATCTCCCCAGACACATACAAAGATGTTTTCATCATCCCAATCACTTAACATGTTTCAGGACGGCTTTATGTCTCAGGGAAATGTATGCACTCACTGTTGGGGACAGAAGCTGTCAGAAAGTGAAGCAGGAGGACCAGTTCTAAGATGGAGGCAGCTGAAGTGTCCTGCCATGGGGCTTGGCCAGGGGATAGCTCATGCTGCTGCATGGCTCGTCTCCCTTGTACAAACAGCACCCCAAGGGCTGCAATGAACCAAGGGAGCTGTGAAAAGGTGTGCAGTGAGAAGCAAAAGGCTCTGCCAGAGATCTAAGAAAGCCCCAGAGCCTGCAGGGACCAATTCTCCAGCACTGGTGGCACTGGGATAGGTGAAGACAGAGTCTGCTGTTGCAGGGGATGGAGGAAGCAGAGAGGCCAGACTGAAGATGCGCAGGCCCAAGAGCAGGAGAAAGCAAGAAAGCCCCTTTTGAAAGGGATTCTGTCACAAACACCAAAATATGTTTTTATACAGGAGTGACCCCCAACGAGAGGGTTTGCACGTGCAGTGCTCCCCCCACAAGCCCTGCCTCGACCCTCACATGTGAACCGAGGGCAGGAGCCGTCAGAGAAAAAAAAACCTGAGCGACGGAAGTGAAAGTACTGTCAATTTAATGTTAGCCGTACAATCAGCGCTAATGACCACTGCCCTAATTACTATAGGTACCACGCGGTAACACAGAATGCCATCCCACCCCAACCGCACAGAACTGCGTTTGCAAGAGCATAGATGGGAAGATGTATTGGTGTAACTCAAATTACGTTGACACAGTTACTTCAAGGATGAATTTGCTCCCTGCAGGAGTGATTTTAAATGGAGTACTTTAGGTCCATTAGATGTCATTGGTTTTAGCCCAGTTGCTGGGACAATAGCTATTCTAACAGGGTTTTTAAAATACAGCCTATTTTCACATAATAGAGTATCACTAATTTTTGCATTTAAATGACACTCATTTCAAGAAGTCCTGCTATCAGTAATGGTGGCTGCATAATAAATAATCTTACAGAAAACAAAGTAATGCCCTGGTGCCAGATAGGGGAAAAAAAAAAAAAAGACTTTCTGCAACTCCAAGACTTTAGAGCCTTGACTCCTACCTCAGTTTTCCTTCTACTGAGACAATGTCAAGGCAGCAGGAGGAGCTGGGGCCTAAGGGCCACTGCTGAGTGGAAGAGGGGAAAAAAGGCTGTGATCCACCTGATGAGTTGCATATCATCCCACCAGTGTCATGCCGGTGGCCGGGGACCAGCTCCAAGCCTGGAGAGGGCTGAAAGCAGCACTTACATTCTATTTTACTTTGGATTGTGGACTATTTGTAACTAAATGGGAAACTTACAGCTTATATAAGGAAACTTCAGCCTATGCTTCACCATGGCCATTTGGTTTTTACTACCCAGGGCATGAGACTGGAAACTTAAACCATGAGATGACTTCTGGATCCAGCCGTGCCAGTGGCAGGGGATGCTATGTCCAGCGGCTTGTCACCATCACCGAACCCAGAACAGAAGAGGCTCAGCTGCACAACACTCTTTGCACTTCTTCACGCTCAGGAGGACAGTGAACAGCAAAGTAACTTCTTTCACACTGTCACGCTGCAACGCATTCCACCCCCAAAGGGGTGTGCAGACATTTTTGTAAACCAAGTGGCAGTGGAACAAATAAATCAAAACAGCAGATAAAAATACCATCTAAACAACGGAAAGGAGATCAGCCCGTGGGTTCACCCAAGAGTTTGCAAGTTTTGCATTATTAATTCGAGTCTAATCACACTGGTATCAGAAAAATTAGGGGAGCAGCATCACACCGGGGGGAGCTTACTGACGGTACCAGCTTTGGGTTCAGGAAAGATCCCATAGTTTCACTTTAGTATTGGCACACCGGGAATGGCAGTAAGGAATTCGGTGTCTGGATGGCTCACGAGGATGGTTATGTGGACACTGAGTATCTGGCTTGCTGGCTGAGATGCCACTCACTTGAGTAAACACCAGAAAGCAGCAGCATCTGATGGCAGATTGGTCACTAAAATGCTGATCCCAGTCCACTCCATCACCACAGCCCCTCTCCCCAGACAGCCCCCGGGATAATTATTACCAAGAAACACCCTGAACTGTGAGAACATACTTAAGTACTTATAAGCAGTTTGCAACACAAGGCCTTTAAGTATGAAATGAAGATAACAGACCTGAACAGTTTTCCATTTTTACAGAAAACCCAGGATTAGTACAAAAAGGGGTAAGAGTTTCCAAGGGAACTGTATCACTAACAGACTGGCAAAGGTATTTTAGATCCATATTCACCAAAAGATTACTCTGCACAGTATTTTCCCAAGCAATTACTTTAACCACCGTATTTCTGAGACGTGTAACATAGGATGTTCGCATCCATGTACTGTGCATCGGTTTGGAAACAGGGAACTCACCTTTCTTTCTGCCTTCTCACTTTCCTTCATTTTAGCCAACGCCTTTTTGAGCTCCTGAGATGTGAATGAATTGGAGTCAACATCCACCTTGCCCAGCCTTGCAGAAAAAACATAACAAAGCATGTTCTGAGTGAACAATTGTATCTATAATATTTTCACTGTGAAAATGAAATTATCCTAGCAAAGGATGAGGAAAGGACCTCAGAGCACTAAATTTCCATACATCTCACTTAAAACAGACAAAAAACCTCCACACTCAAGAAAAGATTAAGTCTGAGTGTTACCTTCTGTGTGTGGTTTGACACCTCACCCTAACAATCAAAAAAGGCTCCGTAATCTGCACGCCAACTCAAAATCTCAAGTCCTAAGAGAGCAACAAAACCAGCTGATTAATTTATGCCTCTGAACTTCACGTAGCACTACAGAAAAGCAGGAAAAGTTTCAGAGGAAAAACAAAGAAGTACTACTGTGCTACTAAATTGTTGCTAAGGACTTGCAAGCTTTAACATGGAAATCTACAGCTGAAGTTCCGATGATCATCACACACAAAGTTAGGGCACAGGTAAATCCAAGCAGAAATTACACAGAAAATACTAAAAACATGTTGTGTTCCTCCTTATGTCTATCTCATTGGTTCAGAGAGTGTTTATCTGGGTCACAAACACTCTTGCACAGAAAAAAGAAAAGCCAGCTGTTGATGCATCATGAAGCTAGAAGAATCTTCCCATGGGGGAGTAAGGAAAGCAGTGGTAAACTCCACACACCTTAGGAAGGAAAGTTCCCCACAGTAAATAAACTTGCCTTTGTTAGGAGGGTGCCAAGGGGAAAGTCAGCACCAGTGAAACTTTTAGAACGAATTTTAAAATGTGGGTACAGGGAAAGCTGCATGATTTAAGGAGAACGTTGGCAATAACTCCTGGCAATACATGAATGCTGCAAGCTTCCTGGCTGCACCGAGTTAAAAACAATGTTATCTGGCTCAGGTCAACACAAAGCAAGCCCCTCACAACTGCTCTGGTGGTTTAAGCTCTGAAAGCAGTTTCAGATCAATTGCTGCAGATGTTTCCAAGCGCTAAATGTCGTTCAAAGAAGCCATATTGCAAAGTTAGTTTGTGTCATGACATGAGAAGCTACAAAAATACAGACATACTCAGGGCACTTCTACTGCCATCCTGAAGGGACTGCAAAGGACGGGGCTCAGTTTCCACTGCTGAACTCTTAAATCAGCAATTAAGTCTCAGGAAGAGACAGCAACTGAGCACACCAGGGAATCTGGCCTCTAACGAAATGCTGAATCCTGCAGCCCACCCACTCCTGATGCTTTGCATCACTGTACCTTTTTCTTCTTCTCTCTTCTCTCGTGTCACTTTTTCCATTTTCACTGTCTGGGAGCTTGGCTTCTCTGTCCCCCGTCTGCAGATTTAATCGTACGTGTGATCCTGCAGGAACAGCTTGACCTACAAACAAATGTCAGACTATTTTGGAGCACGTGCATTATTTCAGCTTCGTGCAGGAAGGGTGAGCTGAAGGCGCACACTCCTACCCTCGTCCCGCACGGTGAAGAGGAGAGGGCTAACCGCCAGCGACCACTCTCCCCTCCAGCAAAGCCTCTTTGACCCAAGTGCCATTTTAACCTCGCAGAGATGCCACCCCGACCCACCAAACGCGTCTCCGTGCAGCCGGGCTGGTTGCGTGCCGCAGGGCAAGAGGGACCCCGAGCAGAGCAGAGCACCGGCTCCCTCCTCCCTCCCAGGCAATTCCTAAGACAGCACTAAAACATCAACAGTGGATTTGGAAACTATTTGGAGAAAGGGGAATTGGTTGCTGATTGGGGTAGACAGCATAAAATACAGCCGCCAAAGTGAAATCAAAGCATACTGCAGAGTACAGCCAGGTACGCTGAATATCAAGTGTACCGAGGCGAGGCTGTGCTGGTTTGGAAATATTGTATTAAAAGGAATATATGATCACTACTATCTGCCAAAAAAAAAAAAACCACCACCACAGAATACATTATGCTTTGGTTTTAAATGCAGAAAAGATGGGAAATTCAGAGTGTTTTTTCTTGGCCACAATTCACCACAAGCATGCTGTGATGGCCAGCCGTCGCAGAGCGATGGAGAGGTGGCAATATTTGGTTGCTGCTTCTTGATGTCTCCTCCTCTTCTTTTAATGCTAGAAATCTGCCCGCTTAGGAGAGTGGGGCTGCAGCTGAATGAATATGGAGATCTTAGCTGCACACGGATGGACAGACAAACACACAGCTGCTCATGCTCCTCTCTCTTGATGCGCTTTCCCTATTCAGCCTTTCCTTTATCTGTTTCCTTTTACCTAAAGAGACGCCTAGGATAAAATACCACAGCATGTAGGAGACAGGTAGCATCTCCTACCAAACGGAAGCGAAGACAAGGATAATTGTTTTGTACAATAAATAAAGAAAAAATCCTCTAGTCTAGGGAAGGGCTGGATTGATCCCCCCTCTTCAAGATCAAAGCAACGTTTCACTGATCAAAGGACCTGGTGCTTCCTACAACAGACTGGGATGTTTGTCACAATTCAGACAAAAACATTTCAAAGCCTAAAGCAATCCAGAAGGTATAAATGCATTTAGAAAAAACAGGAGAATCCATTTTGGAGGATTTACTATTAAAGCAGGGTGCGTTTTTGATAGCTTCTCTTTCTTTCCACCATATCCTGTCCATAGGAAGTTGTGTTAGTTGGATATGCGAGGGGGTGTACTTGATTATCTTCCCATCATAAACTTAAAACATGCAAGGACAGGCTAGATATGCCTCCTCCACCCTTGGCACACTTTCTTCCAATAGACCCAATCCTTCTCCTGCTCCTTTACTCATGATACACAGGAGCTTTAATCTTTACGTCTATCTAGAGGAGCATCTTCCCACTTTCAAAAGGTGAGCTTTGCGGGAATTCGCTGCGATAGCAGAGCTGTCCCCCTCGCAGGCGATGCAGCCGGGACATGCCAGTCGAAAAGGAGTTCATAGGATCGCCACAAAAAGGACAACACTGCATCTCCTCTCCCTGTTTCAGGAGACGCCGAGGTAGTGGACTGCCACCAAGGAAAAAAATAAATTACAGAATGGTATTATGTGCTGAACATACACAGATGCATGAGGACATCATCTTCCTCCTCCACAGGCACGAACGCCACTTACAGGAGAAAGCAAGGGGCAAGCTGGGTCCTTCCCTTCCCTTCCCAAAGCCAGCGGCTTTCCTCAACGGGTCACAGGCACTGGGACAGCCCAGGACACCCAGGACAGCCCAACAACTTGCTGAAGCAAGTCCTGAATTGCCAAGCACAGCCAGAAATAAATGTCCCCGTTAGAAGAGTACAGTATATTCTGGCTGTCGTGCTCCTGGTGCATCTGGCCACATCAGTTCACTCAGTTGCCAGGGGAGAGGAACGAGGCTGATGGGCTTTTCTCAAAAGAAACACCAAAAGGGAAAGCAAGGCAGCAGCCTCCAGAAGGGCTGAGCGACTCCCATGTGACCAGTCCTCCCAGTTTCTATTTTCAGCGAGCGGTAAATATAAGAAAATGCGAACGCCGGCACATACGAGCTCACAAACCCAGCACAACCAAATTAAGGAGGTTGCCACCAGCAAAGACACAAACCTTTCCTGCTTCTGCTTCTTTGCACGTTCCTAAAGGAGATTTGACCGAGACCATCCAAACCCCAGAGCGGAAATCTCAGCTCCCTTTCATTGCTACAGGGATTTCTTCCTGCCACTGTGCGCAGCAGCAGAGGTTTATGCCACAGCAGGACAAACATACTGCTTTATTAACTAACGCAAGAAAGACATCTCTGTTTTCAGCAAAAAGATTGGTGTAGTCACTTAAAATGTTCCAGATGTCTGAGACAGGAGGAGGTCTTCAGTCTTGTTTAGTTTGGGGTAGTTTGAAGTATTATTTACAAAGTGTGTTGGAGGGTGGGTTGACTTGAATAATGTGATTAAAATCGCCGATTTAAACGAGCAAGCTGGAAATCCTGAATTTTAATCATGTTTCAATATGTAGCTTCCAGACACTTCCCTTAAAAACAGTCGATTCTCTTTGATTCCTATAATTTGATACTGTTCAACAACTGGGAGCACACACCGGAGCAATACATTTGTAAGCAATTACACAGCTTCACATGCTGTTGATACAAAATCACACTCTTAATAGCTTTTTTTCCTAGAGGAATTCATTATTTACTTATTGTTTTTATTAAGTTGCATTTGGGAAATCAAACTCAATTTAAAAATATAAGAACAAGTTTATATTTAAGCAATTTTCTGACCTTTTTCTCCTTGACACCTTAAGAAAAACAAACGACGTCTACCCAAACAGGTATGCATTGCGTATCTGCATTACTGAATGCAGCTGAATGGTCTCACTGTCCAGAGATTTCCAAATCCTACAGCCTCTAGATCTCATCCTGTCCTACTCCCTTGCTCCTTATAAAGGGAGAGTTTCCATTCTAATTAATTTCCCACCTCCGAATCATCTACCCAGCGAGCAGAAATAGCTGCAAAAACCCTTCCATCAACCTGCAGAAAAGGCTGTAGCCATCAGAGAGGGAAGCCAGCAAACTCCTTCCCCCACAATGGGTTTGTATGCTTTACCACTTAAAAAATATCCCATCCTTGGAACTTTTTAAACCACAATTGAAATGACTTGAGGACACGTTACTGTATCAGTTTGGGTTGCTGGACCTAAGAGAAAGCCGTGGCGTTTCGGCAGGCCACCCAGCATCCCCGACGGGGACGTGCCGTCCGTCAGCCCCTCAATCACTCAGCCCTTCGCCTCACAGCCAAAAAGATAGCATCCAGCAGGTAAAATGCTTCCAGAGGATAACGAACCCTTGCCACCGCAGGAATGACAAGATATTTATTGGGAATAAACGTCAAAGCAAAGCGACAGCATTTATTTGCCAAAGCTGATCCTGTGGCAACACGCTGCTATGACAATGCTATTCCTGTTCTCCCGTTTAATCCCTTTATCTATTGGCACCCGCTGCGGCTGCAGAAGCATCGGGACAGCTTTTGCTCTCCTGCGCAGGCTGGAGCACAACCGCTTTCTGACTTAGACCGCTCTCCGGACGAACCGTCGCCGTGCCTGGGTGCTGCCACACGTCCAAGCATCCGCAGCCGAAAAACACGTGTCTTTTGGAGGTCTTCCCAGTGCATTAGCATTCGTCATATTTAGATGTGTTCAGTCTGCCCTGAAAGTTGCTTAAAGTGACGCCAAGGAAGAATTTAATTTATAGCCCTATTCTTTTAATCTTGGTCAGCCAGATTTTTTCAGACATCCGTTTATTTCTTCTTATAATATATTAAAGTAACAGCACTGGCGTAGGCTTCAAGGCAGCAACTCACTCGCAGGGGTTCTGCTGACATTTATAAACTGATCCTATTTCTCTCTTGTGTTTTATGTCATCAGCTAAACCTGTCGACTTAAATTATTGCCTTGTAACCAAATCACAGTTATCTATTATTCTGTTACGTGTACGTTTCTGAAGCTCTATACCTTACCAAGCTTTGCAGAGGTTGAAAACAAGATGATAAATAAATAAGCAAATGGAAAACAGAACACATTTCCACCACGCTCACAACTAAGGCAAGAATCAGGCACATTATATACGGGATTACTAAAATCAGAGGGCTGCTGTGCTGAATATGCAGCATGTAGTAATACGCAAGTAACCCCATCTCTCCTTTTCTAGATGAACCAAATGACCGTGTTTCCTCACCATGCGAGAAAGGTCTTGTCCTGCTCAGCTCCTTTCCAGCATATTATTCCATTTAGTGCTGGCCACAAGTAGTGTTGCATCTCTGCACACCAACTCACTACACAGCAGCAGGCAGGCATTACAAAAAACCAGGGAAGTTTTATGCCATACCTGGACATGCGGATCTCGCACTGAGATGGTGCAGTAACTCACTATGCTCCTGGCAGCGGCTTCCCCATCCCCTACCCACCCCTTGGGCCCCCGAGCTGCCACCCATCGACCTGCCCAGCAGGAGAAGCCCAGGGGGCACATGAAACTCTCCCCCTCCAGAAACACCTTCTGGCATTACTTTGTCCCCTACGGCAGAAAAGTATTCCCCTGGGAAGGCATCTGCAAGCAGAAAAAAGGGTGATCCAGCTTGCCAAGGCAGGTCCCCGGTTCCCTCCCAAGTGAGCATCCTCATTTGCCATTAAAAAAAAAAAAAAAATCTATTAATGGTGTGAAAACAAACCACAGTTATGAGTCAGTAACTGGCTCTGCAGTTCTCAGAAATCACCTTGGTATCTCAGCAAACGTCAGATAGCATCTACCTTTCTTTACTCTTTGTTTCTCTCGGCGCAGGGGAGTGAGGGGAAAGGCACTTTCTTTCTAATACAGGCAACAAAAGAATCCGCAAATCAATATGTAAATGTTCCCAGCAAAACAAACTGGCAGTGCTGCGATATTAAAAATAATAAGGCTGCACAAGACCAACAGAGCATCCGCAAAAAGTTATCTGATGGTACTGTACCTACTCCTTTAATAAAATAACGATTTAAGAAAAAAATACAAGGATACAAATGCCAGGAAGCAGCAAAGCTCCCCTCTGCCGCATCGCTGGCACCACCGGCTCCAGGAGCCACCAGTGGGTAAAAGGGAGAGGCTGGGGCATCACGTGCTGGTCATGCACAGGGGGACACAGCGGCCCCGGCCCTAGCCCAGGCTGCCCGCTCCTGCCGCAGGCTCTGCCCGGGGAGAGGACGGGATCTCACAGGAGCACAGTGCTCTGGCTGCACCAAGATGCCGCCTGTTCCTCAGGCTGAATGCTGGGCTCGGAGGAAAACAGATGAACCAGCACTAGTCCGAGGGGGCTCGGTGCGTGCTCTGACTCCGGACTCCGCAGTTAGCGCTGTCGAGCGAAAGAGCAGCAAAGCCTGGCTTCTTTTCTCTTCTCTTTTTTCTATACGGGTGAGTCATACCACTCCTCGGATCGCTTGTTATCTCAAAACAGAACATTTTTACATACAAAAGGAAAGGAAGATGCGCAGAAGACACAGGTCAAGAAGAGATGGATTACCGATGGGAAGAGGGAGCCCAGAGCCTGAATCTCATTTTGCTACTTCCTGCCCCTTTTTCACTCATCTACAGCTTTTTCTATCGGTTCGCTTTCTGGCACTCATCACTCCTCCCAATTAAGTGCCACCGGAAAAGGTCATTAATATGCTACATATCACCTCTTCCAGATAGCTGGCGGAGAGGTTTAACAGCATCAGGCCTGGAAGCTCCCCGCAGAAGCCACCCCAGCATCCCCCCAGTTTCCCCTCAGCACCCCCCCAGTTTCCCCCCATCCCTCTCCCGCAGCACAGACAGCTCAGACACCTGCGTCCACGTTTCAAGTAGAAACTCCTGCGATGCTGGATGAAATGCTTTACAAAGCCACTTCATGCACATCCCTTATTTCCATTAGTTCTGTACGTCTGCTAGGAAACCACAGCTGCCTGTTGAGCGCAGCACATCCTTGGAGAAGCACCATCCTGGTCACTGCCCGGCGCTCCCGGATTTCTCAGGTCCGCACCATCAGTGACAGCAGGGGCTCTAATTACTTACTGTAATTAATTATAGAGAAAACACTTTTATAATCCCTGTATGTTTGCCACGTTCATGAACTGTTTCTTAAGCACGCACTTGCGGCATCTGTAGGGGATGGGATGCTGGACGAACGCCTCCATGACCCACCGTGGCCATTCCCAATCGTGCCACTTCTCTCAGGGGCTGCCTGCCTTGGGGCTGAAGGCAGCCATGCTGCCTCTGCCCGCAAATAAAAAGTCTTGGTGGTATCAGGCTGGTTTTATCACCATTCTTTTGTCTTATCGTTGCACCTCCATACAAAGATCCTGCTGTGCAGAAGGTCAACAAGGACAAAGAGACGTCCTTCCTTTCCTGCGATTACAGAGGAAACCACGAGAGAGGAGTTTTGCACTTACAGCATGAGCAAACAACTCAAATTGCTGTTTTCTTCTGCCTCCCAGAGCACACGGACAAATACTGAGCAGGAAGGGCCTGATCCCCAAGCCACAGATATTTAGCTCTCAGCAGCAACTTGCACCAGTGTCTTCCAGAAATGCCTGAATGTGATGAATTGTTGAGAGACTGAATGAACAGTTAAAAAAAACTCAGCAAAATCAAAAACGTTTCACATAAGACACTTCAGTTGGTTAGTTTATCTGACAAATCTTTTATATAATACTCCAAGCTATGCTAATAAATATCCTGCAATCCAACCTGTCAAAATGGTGATGTCTAAATATGACATCTTCTCCAACACAGATTTTGCTGAGCAGAGCAGGGACATCTGAAACGCTTTCAAGCTCGCTGAGGCTGAAGCCATTCCCAGTTCAACGCCCAGCGCTGCTGCTGGCAGCAAAGCCACCCCCGGGAAACCCCGAATTCACTGCACTGATACATCCCAGCACGAAGTGCCACCATCTCTGCTCTTGCCCAGGGTCTTTATGTGTCTCAAAGAAGCAGCACCGCTTTCCACTGGGCTTGAATCCTTTCCACAGGGTTCAATGGGCGCAGAGAAAGGGCCATTTCCATTCCAGTTTCTCATTTAGCAAGAGAGAAGGTACTTACTGGTGCTTGCTGGGCTACTGTTTTCCCATGGCTAATGTCAACAGAGATCACTGTGTGGACGCAGGGTGCTAAGGACCCTGCACAACCAGGATTATGGGGAGAATGCACCCACCATAAACCTTGGGAGAACTTTCTTTCTTGCATCCTATGATTTTTAATGCCAACCACTTGCTTGCTGCAGTAAGGACCAGGTCTTTAAACACCATCCATCAGGCCTACAGCTCAAACTTTTTTTTATCTGAAAAGGGGTTTAGAGCCACTCTTTTGTCCTAGTGCTGAGAGGTCTTCCCTGTAATTTGTTTCCCTTGGTAGATAGAAAGAAAATGTTTTTAAAATTATGCCACAATCAAATCCCTCCTTCCGCAATTTGATCCGCAGCTAGTGGAGAACAAAGCCTTGCAAGGAAGGGGCTTTCCAGTAAGTAATACTTGGTTAGACATGCAAAAACATCAGTTAAATTGGGACACTCAGTTGGACAACCACTTATGACTGCCAATTTAAACTGATCCAGCGCTCTCCCACTGTGCTGGTATTTATGTTCTCTCAATTGATCAGCAAGCGCCAGGGGCCACGAGCCCGGTTTTTCACACCAGCGGCACCCCGCGAGCACCGGGCTCCTGCTCCTAATGCCTCTTGCCAAATCCACCCACTGCCTGCGCTTGGCTTCGCCTCCAGCTCCAGCAGCAGGAGAGAGGAAGGGGAGGGAGAAGCAGGCGAACATGGTGGTAACAGGCAACAGACCCTGGTTGACGCTGGCAGAGCGGGTCCATTTAACTCACGCCTACCATCGCCAGTGGCCAGAAAGATTATTCTGCACGTAATCCAGCCCCATGCAGGGGCATGCACAGAGCCCAGCTAGCTGTCTGCCTAAAAACCCATCAAACCTCCACCCTCTCGTGGCAAGATAAACCACCGAGGATGAGAGCCAGCTGTCATGTGCAGCGCGGAGCTCGTCCTTCCCGCGAGGCGTCTGCCGCTTTCCGGGATGCTCCGAGATAGTAAGCAACGGAAGCGAAGGCGGATGCTAGCGAGGTGCCTGGGGAAGAAGACTCTTAGGGAAGGAGCGACGGGGAGGGCTCGGGAGAGGACATATGGTGCCTCTCTGATGGGAGTCGCTGCTGTAGCATCTGTTGATATATCTTCCACTGCTGCCAATATAGAAAAGCTTCATATGGCAAAGAGCTCCTCGCAACAAGTGCTTCTGCCCTTCCACCTCCCTCTCTGCAAAGGCTTCTCTCTCATTTGCACTGCAACAGCAGAAAATACACCAGGAAAAAAATAATAGCAGGGAAGGAGGAGGAAGGGTTGCCCTTTTGTAAAATTGGCAAACACACATGTTTTCACTTTATAAGCAAACACTTATCTCCAGTTTCAAGCCAGTCATTTCTTATGCATTACCACACACCCTTGGTTACGGCATGATGCATGTGCTTAGTGATTCAATACGAAGCGCTTCATTTATTTTCTCTTTTGATATTGGGCTTGATTCTGTCAACTATAGCAATTTAGAGAGTTTAATCCCATAAAGGCCTGGGCAGCAGAAGGAAAGTGGAGGTTGAAGGTGTCCAGCTACACTCTGATTACTTCAGCTATCAAACAGCGTGCTGGGCTGCATGGATGCTGCAGTGACCTTTGTCTCACCATGTCGCCAAGTCAACATCCAAGAGAAAGTTTATTTACAAAGGCCAGTTTTAATCCCTCCCCAGCTCACTAAGTTATTCATCACCAAGCCTAAACTACTTCATAATGTCACTGCAATCTATTAAATAATTGTCATCCCACAGGTGTATTTGTTATACTAGAAAGCCCATCTGGGATGCTGAAGGCTTATCTCCACTCAGAGAAGATCAATGCAGAACATAGGCAGAGAAGGGTGAGGGGGATGACCAGGAGAATTGAGAACCTGACAAAATGAACTGAGGATGATATTTACTCTGCCGAATTTTAGGCATCTAATACCTTTTTGGACCAGGCACCATTGGCTTCTTTACTATGACAGAGATTAGCACCTCCACATCATCAACCACAGCTGTCTTCCACATCTGTCACCCTCAGAGAGCCTCTCTTCCTCTCTCCAACAACTGTTGAAATGGCCACCACAGATGAACATAAGGGCAGAGCAAACCACCCCAAGAACCCAGCAACACAGAGGCATGGAAAGGACACAACTGCTCTCTAAGGAGGGGTAATCTGTCAGGACCAATACCACGGTGAGAACCAGGAGGTCTAAGCTGGCCACAGTTAATCTGCAGTTGGTAATGAGGAGCTGAAGCCTAAGATTGTTCTACAGGAGGAAAAAGGGGCAAAAAAAGAAACTATTTTCAAGGGGAAGGCTGGGAAGCTTGAGAAGGGGTCTTCATGACTAGGTCTCAGCGATCTCTGTTTCTGTTCTCAGCTTCTGTGTTTGTAACTCAATCAAGGCTGAAACTGAAAAGATAGACACATTCAACAGAGGAAAACCAAACTCCCTTCTCCAGCTATCACCAGGAGCGTTTCAGGACACGCTGTACTGCTGGCAAGGCATGCAACTTATTGACTCGTCAGTTGGCTCATCGCATGCTTTCACACCAGCGGTTGCGGTAACATCCCGGCACCAACGTTTCCCCGAGCCTAGAGCATCCCCCAGAGCCAAGAGCGCCCAGGTCTGCAGACAGTTGGACAACATTTCCTCGGTTCAACACTGAGAGGTGCCTGATCTGAACCGCCTGGCTGCGAGACTAGCAGAACATATTGGATAAACTCGTCTGCCAGCTACGCTGCCAAGCTATAGTGAGAACAAATTTGAATAATAAAAGCTGGAATAAGAAGATGCCTTGGAGAGAGCGTTGGTATAGTCCTTTCCTAAGCTTCAATTTAAAGCCTCATTTCTATAGCTAATGCAGTCGTAGGGAACATTAGCCTAATTTCTGTCAAGAGAACTTGTCAACGCTGCAGTGTTTAAGATAGACGCTAAGGACTTGTTTTATCTTGCAGATAGATTACTAAGGAAGAAAGTAGTTGTGCCACACTTGGTTCACAGGAAAATAAATTGACATTCTCCCTGGGCCTAATCAGGAGATGCTGTTTTATAACACTGCATGTGCAAGCAGTCTCACATTTATCAGTGCGCACACTGCAGCTGAGATCAGATCCAAATCCACCCGTGGGGTTAGAACCCACAGGGAGGTGCTTTAGATGGGCCATCACTGGAGATGGGCACCCAGGACACAGAGCCTGCCATTTCGCTTCCAGAGATACTCAGTGAGACACTTGGCCCAACTCCTCATGGGTTGGGTCCTTCTACTGATGGTGTTCACCAGCTGAACCACAACCAGCGGACTACGATTTCAGGGCTAAGGGGAGGAAATTGATGGTAGAAGTAGAGAATTGGCTTTGCAGCCTCAGGGGTTCAAGTAGGAGGTCAAAAATCGAATGTGCCTAGCCTGATTTTTAGAGCTGCTCCACAGGCGAGTCAGCAGAAAGCAAAGAAAAGAGAGGCTGTACCCTGCACCTTTGGAAAACAAAAAAAGTTTGCACAGTCCTGCTCCCATCACACCCCACATTAAAGAATTATAACATCCCAAGGAGCCCGGGTGCATTAATACTGGCAGAGCTTCACGCTTCCCGCATGCCAGCCTCAGAGTTGCGTTTGCAACAAGTCCAGGCTAACAACGCTGGTGCCATGGCATAAAAGCTAGTCTGAGACTTGCAGCTTGCTCAGTGCAAAGTTGAAAATGCCCTTTTATTTGCAGTTGTTCCTTGGAAACAACAGCAGAATAACCTTGGCTTTGGAATATAAATCAGCTTGCGGAGGAAGCCTGTGGGAGCACGACCCCTGGGCTGCAGACTCGTGGGCAGGAGAGAGGCTCTGCGCCGCTACGGGTTCTGCACTCGCAGAAGAACTAAATCATTACAACAGCCAGAAGTGTCCCTCGGGAAGGAAATCCTCTCAAAGATAAATCAATAACTCAGAGTAATTTTAGCATGCAGCCAGGAGAATTTACATTGCCAGGAAGGCTGAGAGCTCTGCCACGGAGACAGAGCCACAGCATCATCAAAGGGCCCTGCAGCGGTCCCCTGCGCAAGAGCGCAGGCTCTGGGTATTTACTGCAAAGCCAGGAGCCTGGGCTCTGCCATGCCAGGACCTCTATGGACCCAAAAGAGAACAACAGCAGCAGGGATGTGGTACAGCAAAACTCCCTTGTGACAAACCTACCTTTCCCTGGCTGTGTCCCAGCTGCCCTCCTCCGCAGCAGCATGGCTGCTCTCCGCAGTCGTGGCAGCGCTGGCAAATGCTCTTGGATCTTACAGGGTTAGAGGCGTGCGAATACAAAGCGCGAGTTAAAACAGGCACAGGAGTCCAGGGGGAGTGCTACAGCCACAGCCTTCCACCCCAGCCAGGGTTACAGGGGTTCCCACCAGCCAAACCACCCTCAGAATAAGGCGAGACAGTGATATGCTGCAGCACATGCTGTGATTAATGAGACTGCAATTTACCTAATTATATTAATGCAAAGTACACTTGGACCAATAAGTTCAAGGAAACTAATGACACTTTACAGCACAGTTCAAGACCGAGCAGTAACTCTAGCAGAAAGAAAAAAAAAAAAAGGACCCTAATTATTCAGTAGTTCTTCTCCTCCCAGATTCTCAGGGTCAGCTTGGAGGAGAAGGTGGCTTGAATTATATTTTCATTTCCAGAACATCAACAGAATTGCTAACTAAGTTCCAGCGGCAAGGTCAAAGCCTGCCCATAGTTATACACGCCATCCCCCTCCCGACTGCTGGCTCCAGCCAACAGCAGCACCGCTGGACCCAGGAAGATCTCAGGCTGCCCGCGTCCTCTACGAGCATGTCTAAAACATCCATATGCTGTGCTGCTCCTCCAGAGACACGGTACCAGTGCCTCTGACATTTTTTTTTGCTCTGGTCCCCAGCATGGATGAATAAACTACAGCAAGTAATTCCTTAGAAGGTAAAACTGGCCTCCACAAAGCACATACGTGTCCAGGAGTTGAATTTTACTGAAGATAAGCTTGACAAGCAAACACCCCAATCCAGTTGGCAGCAATTTACCGCATACCCAGACCACCCACATACTGCGCATCGCTGCAACTAAAGCTGGCAGGTCAAGCAACAAACACATCCTTACCTGCCCGGAGAGCCCTGCTCACCACCCTGCTTCACAAGAGCTTGACCCACGTACAAACCCCCCCTGCACAGAAAACTTCTGTTGCTGCTCTTTCTCCTTCATGCTTTTAGGACTTGCCATGTGCACACACACACACCCTCTTTAGCAGGCACTCTTCCGCTGCTGCAGCCCACCTGGAGTAACGGATGCATTTTGGAGCGCCTGTGCTGGCCACAGTTGTGTCACTCCTCACCCTCTCCTTTGGTCCCAACAAGCCCTCAAACGGATCTGCCCATGCTCCATCCATGCTGACATGCTGCACATGGCTATATCTGCAAATCCAACTCTACAGCAGGTACAGACCTCGCCTGTGTTTCCATATTATTTCATTGTGACTTGGACTCTGCACCTCTGAAATGCCAAGATCTGTTAGCAGAGCTGGTCCAAGGGGCAATGTCAGAGCTCATGCCAGCACTGATCCAAAGAGCTGAAGATGCATTATCACCACCCCAAAGAAAACCAGGACAACCTGTTAGGCTCCTACGATGCAGAACACAAAGGTGTCCAAGAAGCCAGGGCAGAGCAACTCTGCAAAGGCTGCACAAAAGAGGAGACTTCACAAGCTTACCTCCGCATCCGATATAAAACCAAAATCAAAACCACAATTAAATGAACTGTCACAAGTTCAGTGTCTCAAGATTGCACTCACAGGCCACAAGCCGGCAAAGCTCTCCTGGTAGCTTCTAGGCTCAGCAGCAGCATCCTGCAAAAAGCCAACTCAGTGATGATCAGGAAGACACATATAAAGTAATCTGTCACATGGCAATCTGCGTGCACCCAAATGTCCTGCAACACAATTAGAAATCAATAGCAAGACGCAGAAATCCTCAACCACATGGCAAAATATAAAGAACACTTGTAATATTGATTTTAAAAGTGCCTCAGAGAAGACAGTTGCGAAGGAGCCTGAGAAAGCAAAGCAAAATGCTGGAATTGAAGCCTTTTTTCCCCTCAAAAAGACATTAATAATGGATATTCAATGCAAGAAGAAAAACTGAAACCCACACCACATTCTCCTGGTAATAACAGCTTTCTGCAAAGCCCAACTATTAATGTAACAGGGACGTCCATCAATCAAGCACGCAGAAAATACTTCGAGAGCTAAAAAAGGAGCAAGCAAACATCTGCTTTTGGCAACTTAAATTTTGCCCTTAAGCTCAAGAAACATAATAAATTACCCAAACGCTGGGCTTGAACTCATTTTCTTCCATCCTGGAGAGCTAAATGATGAGCTCAGGGGTAAAGGTACACAAGCATGCCGCTGTGGTTTGTGCCTGACAAAAAATGGGAGAAAGGGACACAATTTCATTTGGAGACTAAGGAACTCTTGAAAAATGCCGGTGCCGTTCTCAGCACCAAGGCAGCGAGCTCCCGACAGCAAACAAGTTTCAACACCTGCAGAGAAGGGACAGTGAACTATTCTTTGAGCCTTTAGGAACCACCTTTTTGTAATCAAGGAAGGTCTCATGAACCCTGCTCCACCTTCAGCCATCCTCAGCCTGTCCAAGACTGTCCACACGCTGGAGCGGTACCAGGGTGGGATGACAAGACATGCAAACTTGCTCTGAGACAGCAATCACATCCCTCCTCGCTACGGCTCTTCTCCGCCCATTGCCACAGGCTCCCTGCAGGAAGCTGTGGAGATTAAGGCAGGTCTTCGGTGCTTGAGTTTCTCAGTGCTCTCATCAAGAAATGCTTCACATTTTGGGTTCATCCACCCAGACGAGCACTGACTGGGGTGCTAGCAGCAAACCTGAGAAAAGCTGGATTTACAACAAAAAACCCAGCTGCCAAAGAGAGTAATTGGGGTGCCCCTATGCCTCCAATATTTCTTCTTTTTTTAAACACAGTTGGTCAAAACAAGTGCTGGAGATAATGAACAGTATTTACTGATTCAACCAGAAGAAGCTGCAGGCATCGCTGCAACGAAGTCTTAATAAATTCTGAAGAGTGACACTATAAAATGGCATTATGGAAGTCTGTATTTATTGTCTCCCCATGCTTTCTGTATCCAAGGTGCCATGTCACACTTAATAACAGTTTTTCTCCCCGGCTGCCAGTGTTGCAAAACCTGCTTGACACTTGACAAGCTCACAGTTGGGGTTAAGCCCCCAGAAACACACACATCTCCACCAGATATAAAGCTTTGGTGGCATGAACAGGGATAAATGATTAAACCAGCGCTGCCCAGGCGATGCACGG
Source organism: Phaethon lepturus (assembly GCF_000687285.1). Classification (NCBI taxonomy): domain Eukaryota; kingdom Metazoa; phylum Chordata; class Aves; order Phaethontiformes; family Phaethontidae; genus Phaethon; species Phaethon lepturus. Next base: position 38,274 of record NW_010524804.1, on the reverse strand, counting down.
GAGAGTACAGACTGTCTCTTTGTCTTTCAGGTGTGCTGGCTCCACAGGGCTCACTGTGATGCAGCAGGAGAGTATTTTTGTCCCTCCTCTGCTGATGGAAGCTATGCAGACAAGGAGCAGACATTGAAGGAAGGCACCTTCATCCACAGCCACATTTCAGAGCAGAAGCTTGCCAAAAACAGCCACAAAAGCATCACTGCCACACAGTCCCCAGGAGCGCTGCTGGGCCGCACCACAGTCTATGACAGCAGAGCAGCCCCACCAGTGAGCTCCTGCCCGGTGTTGCAGCAAGCTCTGTGCAACACTTCGGGAGGTCCTCATGGAGAATCAGAGGTCTTCCAGTTCCTCATGCCAGAACTGTGGGAAATGTCCCCTTCCAGGATTCCCAGCTCAGCTACCACTGCAAAGTGCACTTCACTGACCCCATATCTGGCTTTTAGACTGTGGATACAATCCTTCTCAAGTGTGGTTTTCATCGAGTGTCTTGTTTTACCTGTTTGTGTAGTATTCCTAAGACTGCAAGAAAATCACCTTTACACTCAGGCTGTACATGGGTAGTGCCTTGGGTTGTGGATGGATACTTGACAAGTATAAAGATGCTACTGTCCCACCCCTGTCTGCATCAGCTGCACTGCGAGGGGACAAAAAAAAAAAAAAATCACATGAACCATCTCTAGTCCACTTCAGAAAAAAAAAAACCTCAAAACCTAACAAAAACCCACACAGCAACCAGTTTATCAAGTATAGCAGAGAGCAAACAGTAAAAATAGCCAGCGTAGGTGGTTTGACCTAACCTGAGGATCTTTGTTGGAGTGATGAAGGAGAGTGAATACATTTCCTCCTCATAAAGCAGTTGCATTAACACCTATGACGGCATAGCTCCATTTGGAAGCTCTTCCTGCTCTCCTGCTTGCCAGCAAAACCAGGCTTTCCCCACAGGCGGCAGGGCGAGGTACACGCTCTCCGCTGTCAGCAGCCTCGCTCTGCTCCTCCTTCAGCACATGTCCTTTCCACTTCAGGATGTCATGCCAAAGTTTGGAGAGCACATGAAGGGATCAAACTGGGTGGAAAGATGATAAAACAGGCTCAGGTGAAAAGTCTTATCTGATCTTGTCTTATCTTCCAGCAAAGGCTCTGGTCCTGTCGGGAACCTTTATCCCAGACTCTGGCTCCTGGCTCCAGCCCTGCTGGGCCTCACAACTGCCCAGCAGCTGGTCTCCATCATCACTTTCTGCTGCCTCTTTTCAGAGAGGTCCCCAGCAACTCTTCTCGTATTTGATCCGTTCACGTTTCAGCTGACGTTAGCAAGTGTCAGCATCACCACCAGGATTTGCAGCTCTCTGTGGAGCCCATCATGAGATGCTCTGCCTTAAGAAAAGGTACTGCCATACAGCGTCACAGACCGGTTGAGGTTGGAAGGCATCTCTGGAGATGACCCTATCCAACCCCTGCTCAAGCGAAGTCACCTCCAGCAGGTTGCCCAAGACTGTGTCCAGTTGGGTTTTAAATGTCTCGTGGGATGGAGACTCCACAACCTCTCTGGTGGAGTTGACCTGCTCGAGTGTCCGATCACCCTACAGTAAAAAAGGTTTTTCTATGTTTAAACAGTTTCTTCTATTTCAGTTCTTGCTGTCGAGGTCCCTCTGAAGGGCAGCACACCCATCGGGTGCAGCAGCCGCTCCTCCCAGCTTTGTTTCGTGTAGTCTGTAAATACCTGCACGATACCTGTAAAAACTTTCACAATTTGCCACCTCGTTACAGCTCCAGTTAATCGAGGTACAGAGAGGTTTAATCATTTTTGCATATTACCGAGTGCAGAACAGTGAGATAACCGTAATTAGTAGCAACCTGGTTAGCAGGCTAAATGATAGTATAATTAATGAAGAACAGGTGGGCTTTGTTTCAAATAAGAAAAGCAGCACATTATATCAAAATGTAAATGCATCTTAAAACACAGTCTCTGTGATAACTTAAAGGTGCTTTTAGAAACACCACCAGACAGCAAACGGAAAGGTTTCGCTTGGGCTGAATGACAAATCCTAAAAATAAAACCTGGTCTGGGGTTAAAATGTAAATTGTTGATTAGATCTATTTATTCACACCCTGCAGTGACAGGAGAGACAGGCAACTTAATGTTTCTTCTTTTACTTTGCAGGATCATAGGCACATTCCTGTTATTGCCATTGCCGCTTGCAAGGTCTTTGCAACCCTGGGAGATCTCCAGCAGAAGAACAGAAGAAATACCAAGTGACAGCCTGCATCCATTAATTCAGTATTCAGATAACATCCTGTTGCAAGCGAATGACCCAAGCAAAACTTCCTGCAGTCTTAAGGAGCAGGCAGAAAATCAGGAGAGAGGAAAAAGAATCTCTGGACTGAAGAAAGATCTTTTGAATCAGACATGTTATCCTTAATTAGAATTTCCAACACCACCACGCTTACTCCTTCCAAAATGTAAACACATAATAAAAAAATTAAACTTGAATATAGTGTTGTAAGAGTTCTTGCAATAAATGGAAATTAGTTCTCCAAAACATCAAGACAGACCTGAGGAGATTACATTTCTTTCCCAAGCTGGTAAAGCAGAGCTGGAAAAACATATATGTATATACACTCACACATATATACACACACACTTATTTTTTAACTCAGAAGCTTCCTTGAGATTCTAAAGGAAGATGTTTCGGTAAAGCAGAGACATTTCTTTCAGTGTGTGTTCAAGTAAGAACAAACGCAAAACAAGCTTCTAGACTTCAAGAAACATCAAATAGCTTTTTTAATTTACATCCCAAACTCACTGCAGATTCTAAAATGAATGGAGGGCAGAGATCAGAGAAAACAACTCACTAAATCAGGACAGCATGATGGATATTCAGAGTTTTCCCCAGAAGAGCAAGGTGCTTTTAAGCCAGAATGGAGAAGGCAGAACATGGCTCTGAAAAGGGGTTGTCGAAAAAAGAGCATCTGTTGCTAGTGTGACTCTATAAATAAATATATGGGGAAAATAAATAAATAAAAATAGCTGCAGCCACATCTGAGTAAGAGCACTAGTTTGCAGGCATGAATTGTGAAGGGCCAGGGTGAAATATTCCTCACAGGAGCCATTTGACTGTGTGCTGACTGCCCCTCAAAAAATCTGACTTTGTGCTCACCCACCTAAATTCATTTTTGTAGAAAATTTAGTAAGTGGGGTCTTGGCGTACATACAGCCCATGGGGGAGACTGCAGGAAGGAACAGCCAGAGCAAAACGGTGGGGAAAAATACCTTCTTCCTAATTATAAAAAGATAACACTGTGAAACTGTGTTTTAGTGATGTACAGGATCTAGACAACACCAAAGAAAAGGAGGGTTTAGCTCCCAGAGCCAGGTGTTTTTTTAACAACTGTCAAACACACACCAGGGACCACAAGCTCCCAGGGCATACAGCCACATACGTGTCTTGGGAAAAGGTTCAGAAATGGTCATTCTGGCCACAGGCTGTATGGCACTGTAGTTCTGCGTGGGCTAAGCAGCACTTCTGCTCCAAGAAATGTTCAATGAAGGCAAGCACTCTGGATGCGGAGCCAGCGATGCTAAAGGATGGATATGGAAGGAACTGAAAAGATGGTGCATCCCTGTGGGGACAAGGCAGACCACCTGCATCCATCACAGCCAACCTCAGCCAGCAAATGAGATAAAATACAGGAAAGCAGCCTGAAAACACAATGTCTGCATTATATTAATAGGTCAAAGATTAATTTATGAAATTACATAATAAAATTGCAAATGTAGAAAAACAAAATCAACTCTGCAGGAAGGCCCGATCTCTAGAGCTAACTGATAACCTCTCCAAGGGCGCATGGTCAAACACGTCCTGCAGCCCCACGAGCTACAGTGCTCTGCCATCATGCCACAGCCTGGGAAAATAATTCCCAAACCAGGAAAACAGTTGCTCTGGGAGCCTTCTGTCACCCAAGGAGAGAGAAGGATGGCCTCACAAGGGGATCAGGAGGTCCTGAGCTCTGCTGGCACAAGGAGGCTTCCCTTGCAGCAGCCTCTCCACCGAACGGCTGCAGCGGGCGCCGGATGATTTGTCTCATCATCATATGTCTGATCCAGCATCCATGATGGTGCTTTGGTGAATTCAAACGCTTTCATGGCCACTAAGCAACCTCCAGGGTTTCACGGGGATAGAGGTCCGACCTGTGACTAAATAAGCATGTGTTGCAATGCTTGGAAGGCTCATCTCGCAAAACAACATCAGGCACCTGGAGTGTAAGGGAGTTGCTCTGATTATGTTTGGTCAAACCCACAGAACCATTTAAGTGACCCTGGAACCCAAGTCACACTTTTTAAAAAACGCTTTCCTGTAACACCTGATACAACTGTGGGAGCCAAGGTCCTGGTTTGGCTTGCTTGCTCTGGAAGGAAGATGGGAGATACTCAGACTGGAAATTCAAGATAACCAAGGCTTGATGCACTCCCAAAATATTTTCCAGGAGAGAAAACATTTTTCTTCCAAAGCACTGTTACAAGCTTGAAATAAATGCGCAGACTGTGAGATAAAGACAGAGATAAAAATAGGCCCGTTATTAAATACCTCTCCTTTAATGAGGTTCATCTTTCTAAACAGTCACATGAAGGTTATTAATGTTACTACAGAAAATATAGCATGCTTGCACATAAAACCATAGCAAGATATTCCTCATCACCCAGCACACATTTAAGCATCTCTTAGCAGCTCACATGCTCATAGCATCCCTGGTTTGGCAGAAAGAAGATAAAAGAGAGAGATGAGAGATGTCCTCTCTGGGAAACAGTCTCCCTCCTTTCAAAGCACTTCTTCTGCTCCAAACAATGTAAATTTAACCATGTGAATGATTCCCACTGCTTACATCTACTACACAGCCGATACACTTAATCTCTTCACCAATGCTACACTTACATTATAACAATACCAGTTAGAGCATCATTAAAGCTAAGTTCAAAAATATTTTGAAAAATGCAGCCTAGCTTCCTCTCATTGCACAAAAAAAGACGCTTGACTCTCAAACACCTCCATCATCTAGTTCACAACCAGTTTATAACTAACCTGTAAAGACTGTGGGGCATGGAGTCATACACACAGCTAGCAGGAGTCATGGAATGTCTCACGTGAAAGTACATCATTACGCCCTTGTTTCAGTTATGCCTCACATCCAAGCCCATGGCTATGTGTTAGAGAAGCTGCAAACTTTTATCTCGGCTGCTCAGAAGCGCAATTAGTTTTTGGCGGTACATGCATCACCGCAGAAGACTTTGTATAATCGACTTACTTAATGAAACCAGTAACACCATAGCCAGTAAGGGACAGCATTCACCCTGATTCACCAAAAGCCCATCTCAGCCCCGATCTGCTCCTAAACCTGAGCAATCCAAGTAGCAAATTTTGAGGGGTTTTTCTCACCAAAACTGCTGCTGCCAGGATACCAGCAGTTCTTGAAGTGACTGAAAACAACTGGAACTTTTATCTGGGTTTGGTGGGGAGGAAAAATTGGCTCCTGGTTCACTTCACCAATACTAAACCCGACACCCTCACAGACATGCTGGGAAAACAACAGCTACAAAACTTCCCAGGTGGTGGAGAAGCAGATAGGAAAGACAGGAAAATAACCCTGTGAGCCAGACCGGTCCCTGGCCACACTGAACATGCTCCACTGAACGGCAGCTTCCCACCTGGCCCACCGCTCCGAGCTGTGCTGCACTGGGACCGGGCACTGCCACCAACTCCTGCGACTCAGCTTAATTAAAACCTGCAAGTTAAGTGTGGAGCCCATTTCTGCCCAGTTCCAGGAATTATTTAGTACCAGGAGCTATACAGTTCTAAGGTCTCACATTATTAAAATTTAAATATATATATACTGCATTTACAACATGCTATGAAATATATAATCAAAACTGCATTACTACACTTGTCAAATTAGAGGAGGAGAGTCTTTTTTGTAACGTGGGAGTCTTTTTTTTATGTGCACATTCAGTCACTGGCCTGTAAATTTCTGTTATTTGCTACGTTTTCCCATTTCTTAGTGTGAATGACAAAGGGTCTGCAGCTCTGTCCTCTCCTGGAAAAGGTCAGTTTTGTGCCTAAGGGCCCAGCCCACTAACACTCACAACTGTTTCATGAGTGTTTTGACTATACGGTCCAAGGCTACGACACTCCCAGCATCACCTACACCAGCATCTTGTCGGGATGCTGGCAGCAGCTCACAGCGCCAGGGCCAGCCAGCCCGTGTCCGCCCTGCAGCCGGGAAGCCGTCCTGCTCACCCCGCAGTGCTCACCATGCAGCCCTTGTCTACACATTGAAGAGACAGCTTGACAAGGACCAGGTGTGCATCCCCAGTGGGAGCCCTCTGACTTTCCAGCTCCAGGAACCTGCCGGTAAAGAAAGTCCAAGCGGATAATGCAGAGCAAGGCTGGAGACAGGTAACAGCACTGCCCTCATCTGCACAGCTGAGTCGGAGGGAAAGACGCTCGTACAGACAGTATTGCCACGTCCAAAAGCTGGCATCCTTCAAACACACCCTACTCAAATAGAGGTTTGAGATACCTCCTGACTGCACACTCTCCGAGCATCTCTCGAGCAGTCCCAATCCTGCCCTCTTACCAACAACAGGCAGGGAAACTCTGCTATCCCTCTTACATGCAGCAGGAGTAAGGCACAGAGAATTTGCTCTATTTTACATGTCTGCCCTCCAGTGCCCCACACCAGAGCCAGAAGCAGCATGTGAAGCTTCAGCCCTCACACTTTTGCCAGAGAAGACTTTCAGTGTAAGGAGGAATTAAGCACAAGCATTAGGGAGAGCTGTGACACCAAGGTGAGAAGTCAAAGAAAGCCCATGCAGGCGGGGAAGCTGAGAGAGGAGGACATGAAGGCACACAGTAATAAACAGGAGGACAGGCACAAGATACATTTAACATATCAAAAGCCTCGTATGTGAGAGGTCAGATGGAAAACAAGCAGAGGGAGAGCTACTAGTGGCCATAACTCTACCTCCGAGCACTGAATGTTTGCAATTGTTCTCGAGACTGCCCGGGCTTTCCTATCAGTTGTAATCACCCTGCAGTTCTCGCTGTTGCTAGCCAGAGAAGATTACAATAATTCCACAGTCAAGATTTTCCCCCCCCCCCCCCCCTTCTGCACATCAGTAACAAGTTATTTTATTAAAAAAACCTGGACAATAAGCATTTCATCTGGAATAAATGAGGTTTTTAAAATCCCATTTGTCTTCCCTCTTCACGCAAATCTGTGTTGATCTGATGACGCTCCTATTTCCTGGATTACATCCGTCAAGCTTTGCAAAAATAAGCATACCCTGGTGGTTTAGTGCCACATTTCACAGCCCTCTCTTGCCCGTGCTGACATAAATATTTCAGAGACCTGCACACAACTGTTTGAGTTAGGTCTAGGTCACCCAGAAGGCAACGGTTCGGACAGATTCATTAATTCAGCAAAGCAATTAGCAGGAGCCGGTGCAGCTCAAGACATCCTGGTGAACGGCAGGAGGAAGATACCCACTGAAAAGGTTTAAGGAAATCCTCGCCGGCCACCACATCACCCACATGGGCTGGGGGCAGGCCCTGGCACAGGACTCCTGAGCCAAAGGGATCCCTCCTGCCATTACCTTCTCCTCCCAGCTTTAAAAAACTTCTTTTTGGCTTATAGCAGTGCTGGCCCATTCGGCCACTGAAATCTCTTGAAAGACAAAGATTGGCAATGAAACTGGACTGAGTTATTCCCCATCCAGAGTCCTGCTCCTTCTAGCAACACCACAGCAAGTCCTTCAAAGCAGCTTCTGAAATTATCTCCCCAACACGAACGTTTTCTTCGAGAACTGTGTTCCCATATGCGCAAAACCTTGTTTGTGCACCAAATGAGACAGGGGAAGACCTGAGACGAGTACGAACAGCAAAGATAGCTACTGACAGAGAAAGCAGCCCGAGGACCCTTGGAAGCTTCACCCACAAGACATTTAAATGCTAAGCAATGTATCATCAGCTCCCCGCTGAACGTAAGATGGTTTCATCTTTGCAGAAGCAGCAACAACAGCGTGCTCACATCAACTTCGCTCTGGCAGTTTGATCAACAGCGGCAGTCATGGCTTCTTATTTTTTAACTGCAATATAATTAGGCACTTAGGAAAATGACTCTGGACAGTAGAAACGCTACAGAGTAACTGCAGGTATCAGCACAGAGCTCTGCAAGCCAGAAGTTTAACCACAACTAAAGGTACAGGCCAGCTGAGCCCTTGTCTCGCATGCTCTGCCCGGCTAGATACTGAGAGAGAGCCAATGCTGCAACATTTCAGTCACCAGTGCAAGAGTTTGCGCCATTTCTCCGGCCTGCAGGGAGCTGCTCTGGACCAAGGAAGTTTTTCTGTGCCCCACTGCTGGCTCCTCTCAAACGGAAAGCATTCAGAGTAGATTGCACATATTTTGATATTTCGGGAAGATGAGGCTCTAGCTTGGCCCACCTGGATTTGGAAACTGGGCACGTTAATTCCCAACTTCAAACTGTCAGCTGAGAAACTTGCCAGCATCAGGGAGCAGGAAAGTGCTGCTGCCACAGAGGTGGGCAGAGCCTGTCTGCAGCCCGGGCTCCCACAGCACTGGTCACTGCTAAGGAGATGACGAGTAAACCCCTTTTTCCTTCCCTGTTAAACTGCTGCCTCTTACATTCCTTTTCTTAATCTTCACAGCAATGTCTTCTCAGAGGAGCCACTTCTGACCCTAACGTTGGGTGGAAAATCTGCTGCTCGGTGATGTGATTAAATGGTCAGAGCAACCTGACTTTCAGCATTCCTGGTGATGATTGACAGAGGGAAACAAAGTGCCCAAATAACAAAAGTAGGTAATTCCCAGGAAATGAAGCATTCATGTGCTCTAGGATGTTGCGTGGCAGATTTGAGGTCACCTGGAAACGTGGAAGAAATGCTTTTATATACAGAATCCCCAAGAAAACTGTCAAATTGACGAAGAACACCATCAACACCATCCAATCCTTCCATTCATCTCTGCCATCCCAAAGACTAAGGATCAGCCTTTGGTTGCCATAACCATCAGGCAAGATCACCTTGAAAAGCGGTAGGGTGTTGGTGTGTGCTGACAGAGTCACCTCCATGTAGAGCGGCAACAAAAGCAGGTCACCTCTACTATGTTTCTCCAGAGAGCTTCCAACTCACAAGGGTACCTGGTAAAAACGCAGTCAGAAAGGAAAAAAGACATCAGAGGAAGCACAACTTCAAAAAAATTCTGCGCTTGTGGAGGAACAGATGTGTGACCATGAGAAATGATCTGACCACGGGCGTGAACATCCAGAGGACATTGCAATCCCCCTCGTTTAAACCCAAATAGCCTGCAAGTTCCTATGGATGCCAACCAAGAACAGAGCGAAAAGCCCTGCAGATGTCTTCATCGTTTCCTCAGATGATACCAAAAAAAGTAAAATAATGGAGGCACTGGGAGACTTTCCAAGGCGCACACATCCTTTCTGTCTAACCCAGCCACGCTTGGTGCACTATTTAGTGCCAAGTGAGAAAGAAGCGATGCCTAACAAAGTGTTAAAGGACTTTGTGAAGTCTCATCAACCTTCCCACAGCCTGTCACCTTCCCAGCTGGTTGGCAGAAGAGACAACTGATCTCCTTGCTCCCAGATCACAGGCGGCAGAGCTCTTAGGGTAACTGTCTCTCTGTGTTTGCATCCAGCTATCTCCAGCAGCTTGAAGCGTGCTCAACGTGCAAGAAAGCATTTGATCAAAATCCGGCTCACACGGTAGGCAGCGAAGGAACAACCGCACAAAGCAGCGTCACATATACAGTAACAATTGAATCTGGTGGAGGGATTTGACAGGTTACAGGTTGATGACACTGCTGCAGTCTCGGTGGAAATGTGGTTTGATGCAATTAGCAACAGGGAACTAGAAAAACAGCAGAGTAAAACTGGAAATACATGTATAAAAGATGAGCAGCTGTAGGACTGGACAGAAGTGTCAAAATCCTCTGTTGAGCTCAGAACAGGAACGAGATGAAACAAGAGTGCAGTTGGGAGAAATGCAACTCTGAGCTCCCCTCCACTATGCAAAATTAAAGATCCAAATTTCAAATCAAAACATTTGCTTCCCCAGGAGCGACTGGCCCCATTTGCTGCAGGGATACAACAGAAGATGGTGTGGGGGCATCCCGGAGAGACGGGCAGCAGAAAGCAAACTGCTGAGCACGGTGCTGCAGTTCACTTTGGTCCGTGCTGGGCTAACGCCAGCCAGCTAGGACTCCGCTTGGCTACGCGCAAGTGAAATCACATCGGAAAACGTGGGAAGATGCAGAACCACCGGATTAGACATGCTGCCAACACGTGCACCTCTGCTAAAGGACTGAAGGGCACATCCCTCGCACATCCACGCTGGCTGCTTCCCTCGTCCTGGGGGTGAACACTCTCCCCAGCACAGACCAGGGCTAGCAAGGGGGAAACCCTCAAGGTCAGAGGCCACAAGGATGGGCTTGTGGAGGCAGCAGGTTCCCTTGTTTTGGTAATACATGTACTTCGGGTAATACCTGTGCTAAAAGTGCAAGTCACAGTCCATGCACAGGATTTCACTTCAAAGAAACCCACAGGAGACAAAAACCCAGGCTGGCACCGGGAAACCAAGGAAGACTCCTCTTTCTGACATGTTTCTATCCAAATCTGCATGCACACCTGGAATGAGGATCCGTAGCCACCAGACAATGAAACAGGACACCATTTAAGCCTTTCACAAAAGTAACTAAAATTTTTCTCCTCTGTGAATGCTGACAAGCTCCCCACTTCCACAAGCCCTTCACTGCACATGCCTAACATGGAATTGCTATAAAAAAAACGTGCAGCAAGACACCCGAGCAATGGAGAAGGTGCTTCTGAACAAAACCAGCAACGATGTTTATAATGACTGCAAGTATATACATATTCTGCTTCAACAAGGGTAGTGGGGATCCGCCAGTCTGAATACTAAGCAGGGACACCACACACCTTCCATACATAATAGTACAAAAATGGAATATAAGTATATATTGCAGCTCTGTGAAATCTAGGGGCTTTTGCTAGACGTTTATGTTATACAAAGATTTACATTTGGGAAAGTCATTCTGCTATATCTGGCAGAAATTTCAAGACAAATGGATCCCATGTTTATTCATTCAATAATAATACTGAGCACAGGATAAAGCTCTTTTAAATTCAGAGCACTTTATAAAAATTAATTACTACTTAGTTCACCCTTCTGAGGTGGGAAGGTATTACACCTGCATATACATGAGGACACCAAAGCACAAGTGGATTAAATACCTTGTCCAAGACCCCAGAGGCAGGCTTACTGATCATCCTAATCGCTGAAAAATGTGTGCACACATGCATCTGTGTGTGTGTTTAAATGGGCTTATCCTCTCCAGAGCCTTTCCCAGCACACAGGTTTTTGCAGCGAAGCCAGCCTGCTCAGTTGGTGTTTTCTCACCATACGTGTCCCACACACATCTAATAAAAGATACCAAGCCAAAAAAAGGGGAAGAGATTTTTTTTGTGGGATGTACGAATAGGGATAAAAGCTGGATTTCAAACAGCCAAGAACAGAAAAACCCATTGTTAAAAAGCTGTGTAGTGTTACATTGACGATCCTTAATCAGATTGCCACTGAGCAGCATTTCACCAGCCCACACCGGCGCACAGCAGACCTGGGATACCGCATGGCAGCAAATGTTATAAAATCTGTCCCTTGACAAGTGTACAAAGAGAGAAAGGGCTTTTGAGCTAGTGACAGAGACACATCAGCACCTGCAATGTGACTGGCAGCCCACTCGACCTGCTCCAGAACTGAAAGCACTTCAGCAACCGCTCCCATTGCCAGCCAGTTCGGTGATGGTGGGCTGTGCTGGGCCACTGGGCCCGTACCTCTTTGTCTGAACACCGGCGAAGGAATATATTGTCATGGGAACAAACAAGTATTTTGAGTTTCTGCAAGGCGTCTGTCAGTGCTGTCAGGTGGGGTTTCAGAGGGACGCTATAATTAGTCATCGGCGTGTTACCTGGACGGATGGTTTGCCACTGATGTGTGGGGTAAAACACTTCCAGGTCTTCAGGATCAGCATCATCTTCTGTCATCAGCTCTTTCCCGCTGTCATCTTTTATGTCGCTCTCTTCTATTTTTGTAAGGGCAAACTCCTTTTGGATAGAAGAGATTCAGCTCATTAGCAATTGCATCTGGGTAATTTAGTGCCGGCTGAGAATACAAAATTTTTTCCCTCGCCAGCAGATTTTTTTTTTTTTTGACATCCGAGATTCTTTCCACATGGTTAAATTTAGATTTAAAGTATATTAAAGGTTAAACATGCATAACTAGCATGACATTTGTGCTGAACAAAGCAACGCAGTTTATTTCCTATTCCAGTGCAGGCTGCAGGTTTAAAACAAGCTTTTGCAGAGCCTCACCTGTATTACAGTCAGAGCCAGAAGCCCTGACTATTATTAGGGTTGTGTAACGTCGTAAGACCCTGTTTTCCCTTGCCTAAAAATATGTCAAACTTAACTTTTTCAGCTGAAATTTTCCACGCGAGTGGAACGCCTCAAGCATTGGTTTTTGGTGGTTTTTTTCTTAAATGCACTTATTTCAGGCGTGGAGAAGATTTCAGCTAAAATAGTTCAGCTATTTCCAAAATAGGACACAGGGAAAACACATCGAATTGCCCACACGATAAAACCACGAGCATCCTTTTCTCCACCCATTCCCAGTGTCCTCCAAGTCTTTTAAAACAATGAGGCAGCAATTTAATCACCACCTACACTGCAAGAGCAGCACGCGAATGGCAGAGGTGTGGTAGATCATTTAGCACGAGCCATATGACATTACGCAAAGGAAAAAATGAGGAGGAAAAGCAGGAAAAAAAAATCCTTGCAGCGAGGGAAACCTCGCTGTTCACTGGCAAGTCTCCCTAGAGAGCTGGTGGGAGTCATGTAAAACTGCAATGGATAAAATCGCTGCGAGTGTGTAGTCAGTAACAACCTCGTACTATCTCACACCAGGCTATTAGCTGCTCAGGAAGCAGGTCTGTGCTATTCTGGTTTTCACAGGAACAGATAAGCTGGTCCAAACTAATCGTTCAGACAGCTTACTTTCTGCTGCAAAGAGTATTATCAGGTTCTGATATCGCCAAGAACACCACCACTGAAT
>NW_010524804.1:0-25033 GCF_000687285.1 Phaethon lepturus | reverse complement strand
AGGGAAAGATTATTCCTAATTGTTGGCAATTAGAATAAGAGTTACAGCTCACTTCATGAAGTGTTTTGATATTAATTCTTAGAATGTTTTCACAGGGAAAAAAAAAAAGTCAATTAAGAGGTTAACTGGAAATTTTAGGCCACGTTCTGCCTTCACTTCTTCCACTTCTTGGAAAAAATGCATGCATATTTTCTGGCAGAATCTGGGTGCTTTGCATATAAATATCCATTATCCAGCCTAGGAAAGTGTCTCTGAGCAAGAGAAACGTCAGCCTGAGCAAAACACATACAATTAGCAACAAAAGTGGTAATCCATAAAGAGGGTTGACAAACCTATAGAATGTTTTTACTTTATCTGTCAAAAGGGATTGAAATTTCAGAAACGCACTGGAAAACAGAGTTTAACTCCTGCTTTCATTTAGTGCACCAGAGGTTTGAAATTGTTAAAATTATGATAAATGGTTAAAGCTCAGTAACAATCATAAACATAAAAAGCCAGGTTCTACTGATGAAAATCAATGTTAACATTTTCTGAGCCAAGACTCCATAGGACTAAAATAAATGAGTCAGAGCAGTTATTACTTAGCTTATTTACATTGCTATATTATTATCCAAGAGGGACTTAACGATAGAGGCCACTGTAAATTTACCAACAGGCCTCCAAGTGTTGTATCCATTGAAACACATAATGGAGATAGCTGATGTTTACCAGCTCTGCCCAAGGGAAATGCCATGGTCTAAATGTTCGGTAAGGATAAAAGGATGTGACTTAGTCCATTTAAATGTTACTGCCACTGCTTGGCCCACAGTTGCTTTGCAATACCCTGTTTTCATTAGCATTTCTGGCAAAAATGGGCAACAACATACAAGCAATTCTTCATTTATGCAGAAATTAGGCAGAATCCTTTTCGGTTTTCATAATTAAAATGGTCAAGGGAAAGATGTTTTCTAAAGAACAATGGAAATTTCCTTAAGGGCATAAAACCTCCTTGCTTTATCAGGCTGAAATCAACTGCAATAAGCTGAAAAGCCTCAGCAGGGAGGGTTTGAGACAATCTGCAGTCTGTTTGCAATAAAGGAGAGACATGGCCACCATGGAGTCGTTGTAGGGGGAGGGCAGGAAAAGATGATGGGAGTGTTAACCACCCACTGCATTAATCCTCTCTGAACCTCGGTGTCAGGCTGCCTCCCAGTTCGGGCTCATTTCACTGTGTGGCTGTCCCAGTGCTTGTTCTCCAGCTGAGGTGACTGTGCTCTATTTCCAGCCTTCTCCCCTCCCTCTCTGAAATAAAGACAAATTCTCTCATCCTTACACGACTCCAGGTGGGCCCGAGGCCCTGGCCTACAGTGCTTATACTGTAATCTGTCCCTTTCTATTTGCTCTGGGTAATAGCGCAGCCCCCAAACAGCCGCATCACACAACCAACGACCAGCAAGCTGCAATGCAAACGCAGGAGCGAGTGTCCAGGGACATGGGGTCCAGTGATCCCCTACACCAGTGTTGCTGGGGAACCCCCTGTTTTAAGCCACAGCATTAATTAAACTAAAAAAAACACCACACTCTACTGGTCAAGTTTCCTCAAGGAAGCTTTCCAGATCTGTTCATCTAGCAGGGCCTGGCACCTGGGGCTCAGCAGCAGAATCCAAACCGGGGGAGTTTTGCACGCCTGTACAAGTGCAAAGGGGCAGACAGCAGCCACTCACCTCAACTGCAGCTTCAAAATAGCACTGCAAGAAGCAAAATCCATGCACGTAGAATGCAAGGACTTGAGAGGATGCTCATCTAAGCCTGACTCACTTGTGGTGACTAAGCAGAGGCACAGCTAGGAACCTAATCGAGGACAACTCTTCCCTTCTTCTTGCCACTAGACCACATAATTAGCTTTGCCTCTTACCACGAGGGGGAACGTGTGACAACTCCAAATAGAAAAAGTGACACCGAGCAAACAAGAGAGCTGCCCGAGTTGCTCTGTTCCTATTGCAAACCCTTTGGATCGAGCATAATCTGGATTTCCTGGGGGAGGCAAGCAGGCTTAAGAAAGAAGCCCTTCTGAAATGTTATTGAAGACCCACTGTCAAGGTGAGGTGATTCACCAACTGCTTCAACACCCTACTTGGCCCTACCGAGGTTATTGGGTAAGGCTGTCGCCCCATCAGAGACACTGGTGGCTGAACAGCCCTTAGCGAGTGCGGCCCAGCCAGAGCAGCCAACACTTACGGGAACTCTGTCACTTAGGCTTGACCGAGGAAACACTGCAGAAACCACCAAGAGCAGCAGGTTGACTTTGGCAGCAGTGGAGAGGAGACCAGCCCAGTGAGACATTGCCACCAGCCTAAAATGCAAAGGAAAACAAAACCAACAATATTTTAGTCCACATTTTCACAGGTTTCAGCATTCTTTACATGGCATTTTGCAGCACAGCATGGGTTCAGGGGTGTGACACCGCAGGAAACACAACACCTTGAGGTGTTAGCACATGGGTTTCATGGCAGGGGCAGCCAAGAGCAAAGGGTGCCAATTTTTACTGCTAATGGAGTTTGTGACAGGTAACGACAAAGTAGCATCTATTGATCCCGCAGGGGCTTATATCTCCCCTGGAAAATATGAAGAGACCTGCAAGTCTTGTTTGAAATCACTGTGTTAGTTCCATGGATGACAACTACAGGGGAAAATAAAAATCAGTGCAATCCTGTGAAGGCTTTTTACGCCTGTGCCTCATTTTAAGCACAGAAGTGGCTGTGTTAATTCAAATTAAACCAAACTACCACCCATCAAAGGATCAGAGGTTTATCTAAATCCGTATGTATGTACAACATTTTGCAGAGGTCAAGAAGGCTTACTTGGTGGTTCCTACAGCACAAGGCTTTCCCTGCTGCACAGAGCACCACCTCACCCGAACCATGAGCCCAGGAGCTGGCAGTGGTCCACGAAGCAGTCCCACAGCATACAGCCACCCCGACCCACCACAGACGACCTACTGAACAAGAGAGGCGGGAAAAAAGGGTTCTGCTCTTGTGGCTGCCAGTCACCCTGGTACAGAGCTCCTATCCCCACCACTACGTGTGTAACCGTGCTCACACACACGCGTGCCCCCACTGCCTCACAACACGAGGCTTTCAATCCACCTACAGCATTCAGCTGGCTGCTTCTCACGCTGGGGTAGGGAACGGAGCAAGCTGCCAGCACACAGGCTTGAGAAGTATTTCCTTTGATTGGCTCTAAATTTACACGCTGCTAAATTAAACTAAATGAGGTCTTTTGAAAGAAGATGGGACTGATTAGTTCCGTTCAAACCCTCTTTCATTACTCATTCCTCCATCAAGTCTGCTCCTACTCCTGTCCAGGTTTTAAAGAATTTCCTCCGATACATGCAGTCCTAAATATCTATCTGTTTCTGTTGTCCACCAGGATGGCACATCACATCGCAGATTTCTTCCTTATTTGAAGCAACCATCTTCTATTCCACAAAACAGAAAATATACTCACAGGTGCACCCAACACCAACTCCTGCCACCAAAGGACCTCTCTCCCAAAAAAAAATCTTCGGCAACATGGAGGGAGTAGAGTCCTCTCCCTTCCACTCCTTTACTGCTATCTTGTCTCCCCACTCTGTTTTGTTACTTACTCCTCCTTCTGCTTGGCTTTTGCTTTAGACAAAAAAAGAAAATAAAAGGCAAAACACTGCATCATGCTGGTCAGTGGTGGACATTGAGGAAAAAGCAGCAGAGCAGGGAGCACAAACAGTAATACATCTGATACACTTCTGCATCCTCCAAAAACTCCTGACCCAGGGTCTTCCTGAACAGCAGCCTCTATCTTTGAGTTCAAAGTCAGAACAACTGGATTTTTGTTTTTCCCATTAATTGCTTTTGGAGCGGATCTGGACTTCCGACACCCACAGCAAGTCGGCAATGAGTTCCACCGCTTAATTCACACTGTGCATGAAAGTACCACCTTGCATTTCTGACCTGGTGCTTGATATCCTCCTTTGATGTCCTCCTCTTTTCTAAAGGGTTAAAGAATCACCTCAAGGACCCACGAGCCCTTATTAAACTACAACCAGAGTAGAAGAAAAGCTCTCCATTTTCAGGAGACAGGCAAAGACAACCTGTGGCCAAAGCCTCCATCTCTCTTGGGGCACTGCCAAGTGCAACCAGGCTACAACTAACACCCAGGTTCCTGAGCTGGAAAACCCAGAGCAGAGTTCATGGACTCAAGCTCCATCTCCTTCCAAAAAATCGATGTACCCTTCTGGCCAATGCCACAGGCAGGACCTCAGCCTCAGACTGACCACGACAAACAGTCCTCCCCTCAACTCATCTTGGAACAAACTGCTGCTTTTTACATAGGAAACGGGTTTTTTGGGTTTGGGGGTTTTTGGTTTGTTTTTTTTTTAGTTATAAAACAAGCAGTAAAACTGGGATAATGAAAAATAGATGTATCCCTAAAACTTTACCTGCAAGCCTGGAAAGAAAAAGAGAAAAGAAGAAAAAGAAATTCAACAAAGCAGCGGCTGAAAAAAACGCACACTCCCATAAAAATAGAGCTCACGTGTACCAAGAAGGTTGGTAGCAAATAACAGTACAGCTTCTTTAAAGCCTACAACCTCATGCCTGCCTGGAAGATGACATCTGCACAACAATTAGCAGTTTGCTTAGGTCCCAGGTAGGCAGGAGGAGCCAACATGTGAAACACGGGGGTTTGAAGCTCCTGGAGAGAAGCCTGAACAGGCTGACATCTCGTTACAAGACAGACGTACACCAAGGGTGTGAGAGGGTTTCCAAACTGAGTATTATGTGGATACAGTGAGTTTTTAGAAACGACCCTTGCAGCTTGCAAAGCAGAAAGAGTGGTAGCTGTGACCCCACCTGCATGGGGAGCATTTGCTCTGATTTAAGGACATTATTTTGGATCCAGCAGCACCCACGTACAGCTGCAGCTGATCAGCACCAGAACTGATACAGGAGGACCAGAAATTCCCTTTGTGCAGAGTGGGGGGTTGTTTTTTTTCCCCCCAATAATCCTCTTACATCAAAGAAAATCAGGTACTAGGGAAGAGCAAAGGGTCACACTCAAAGAAGCCTCTGTTCTTGGCAGCAATCCTGCCATCAGAGCAGGCGATGTTCTCTGCTTCCTAGCACAGGGAGGTTCTGCTCCACGGCTCCAGAAAACCCCGGCTGTGCCAGTGGCCACAGAAACAATAGCATTGCCGTTATGTTCTCTATTAGCAGGGACATTTTTACTGATTTTACTAGCTGAGCACCAGTAAGTGCTGCACAGCCCTGTGAATGTGATTGCCGTAGTCATAGGTGACAGTTCAAAGCAAGTCAGTAAGAGGAACATATTTCATTAATGCCTTCTGCTGCTGGGAACGCACCATTCTTTCATGTGCTAACTCAAAGCCCATGCTGCGTACACTGTGCCACTCCAATAAATCCATCTGAAGCCTCATCTGAATTCTGATCCGCTGCTCCGGGAGAGCACACGGACATCCTGGAGAGCTCGCCAGCCCCCTCGCTAGGCTCTGGTTTTACAGGCAACTGGAAGCAATAACAATAAGCTAATCCTTGCTCTCATCTAGGGATCAAGGGAGCAGCACAGGAATTGTAAGCCTTGCAAAATTATCTGCAAATTCACCATCCAGCCACCCTTCATCAAGATGGCCAGTGGTAAGGAAAGCACCAACAGTACTTTGTGTGTCTAGGAGCACAAGTAATTCACAGAGCTCCCCTTGTCTAGTAGGGCAGCACTGGAGAACAATCAAACAATGAAAGACATCAAGGAACACAGCCCAAGCACCCTTCAGCTGAACCGGTGACACAAAGACCTCCAAGCACTTACAGCCTCTTCGGCTGAAGTCAAAGTTTGATGGCCAGTTAAGGAAACTGTTCTAAAGATAGACATGTAAATCAGGATGTCTGATTGAAGAGATGTGCTCAGAACACATACTACAACCAGTGTCAAGATCCCTGTTCAAACACAGTGTCATTTTAATGACACTGGCATCTATGCCCGAGACCAGCATGACATGCTAAGTGATGTGCAACACAATGGAGAAAGAGAATGAAATTTAGCTGACCTGAGCTGAAATTTTCTTCCTCTGAGCAATAGGTTCCCCAGCTCTGTAATAAGCAGCTGCTTTTACTGACTTGCTACTGAAGAGCAGAGCAGTGCCGGCCAGATGCCTTGGGAATGTCCCATGGCTGGCAGTCCCTCCTCCTCCAACAACTGTGCAGCTACACTGACAGGAGGAAGAGGAGGTTTTAATATGAAATTCCGCCTGTGCGTGAGAGAGGAAACAGCTGGTGGACAAACAGAGGATTACGAGGAGGCCACAGGACATTCTGCCCTTCCCCATTTATTTACAGTCATGCCTACACAACCGTCTGCTTTCAATCAGATGAGCAGGACCAACCTGCAAATATGATCATCTCTTCTTCCCAGAGGCACAAAGACACAAAGGCTCCTGTTCAGTACAAACCAAGCTAAGAAAAGCCAGTATGGAAATACTCATGTTTTGATGGACAGAGGCCCAGATGACCATGTATCTGCTTAGCAGGTCTCAACCCTGCTCTGACAGCACTTGGACATTGCACCATGGCTTCTGGCATGAAGCAAAGGATTTCCTGAATTTCCTCTGGAAATGGGAGCCATGAGAAGACTACTTGCCCATATTAAAACTCCAGTGGCTCTCATAAGACAGAGCACAGCCAGACATGTCTACCTGGAGATGGTTACCTGCAGCACATTTTAATGTGGACGATCCATCAGGAAGATGCGAGCCGGTGGGCAAGATGCTGCAAGAACCACGAGCTACCAAGCCTTCCACAAGGCCTTAAGCATTCCCCACTGCCTTCACTAAGAACAGGACTTGTGAGTCTCTGATACCACTTTTCCCCCCTTAAAAGCCATCTTCATCTTTTCATGCATTTTCTTCCCCCAGACAAGGCCTAGAAATTAATTGCACTTATTAACAACTGCATTAGTGCCCAGATGAGCTGCTGTGGCTCTGCAGGGCTGATCAACAGGTACCTGGGAAGCACCAAGGACCTCCTGCTCTGTGCATTTGTCTGAGCTCCCTCCTGCCACAGACAGGTCCTGATCAGCACTTCCAAAAGGAGGCAGGAGTGAAATTTCCTCTTCATTAAAGCCGATATTAAAACTGCAAAGATCCTGGGACAGAACTGAATACACTTGCCTGATCAAAGAACTGTATCTGAATAAAAATTAATAATAAAAACAGAATAAAATAATAACAATGAACCTAACACCTTGTGCAAAGCAGGAGAAGACCCCCAAACAGCAAAACCAAATATAACGAAGAGCTTCCTTTCAGGGACCCATGCAGTGCTTCTGATGGAGCCCCAATTTGTTTGTCCTCAATTTGGACAAACTGGGCAGGAACAGACTTCCCTGGGTATGGACCCACCGCACGGGGCTGGCTGCAATACAGACCATTCCGTTGATGCCACTTACAAAATCGCTTAAAAAAAAAAACACACCAACATTTATTCTTCTTGCTTGCTCCTCATCATTTACTCCTACCAGGACTCTGCTCTGGCATGTTAAAAACACTCCTACACAAGGGAAAAGTTGTGGGAACACCTTCCCGTATTTGGCTGCCTACAGAGAACCCACGCAGCAAGGAGGCCAATGCTTTTCGGTTTCACAGGAATAAATTGTGGCTCAAGCTCTGCCAGTTAGGCACAGCCTGCCCCCAAGCAGCAGGTCCTGCTCTGATCTGCAGCAGAAGCACCGCTCTGAACTGGGATCAGTGCCCAGGGCGGTGGCAATGGGGAGGGAGGAGAAGGATTAACCATGGCAGAAATATGTGGTTACAGAGCCTGGTATCTACCGTGCAATCATGCAACTTGTATAACCGCTATTAACAAATAATAACAACAAATATTCATAACCCCTACAGGCTATCTGCTTAGCCATCAGCTAACATCAGCCCCTCTAACAGCAGCTCAGCTTTGATACCACCTAACGCTGGTCTTTCCTACGAGCGCTGCCGGGTGCCAACACGAGCAAGAGCTGAGCACGGACGTACCCAGCGACAGGAGACAGCACAGCAGTGCCTGGGCACGGTGAGGGCAGCTCTCGGCACCCGGCGGCTTCACCAGTACCAGCCACGGCTTCACACAGGGGCAGAGGAGTAGGTTGTTGCAGGTCATTTATGGATAAAACTGACATCGCCCCTTCTAAACAACCACAGCAACTCCGACCCTGTTGTTTATACAGCCTCATGCAGTTTAACATTAAACATCGTTTAGTCTCTCAATTAAATTTACTTAATGAATTCCTTCAGAAGCCCGCATTCACAGAACACGCTGCTCTCCAGAGGGCAAGAGCACAGCTTTATACTTCGATGGTTTGAAGTCTGAGCAAGGCTGCTGTCATCCTCTCCACCCACTCATTAGTGGCGATGGCAGCAGGGGCCACTCTCCGCCATGGCTCAGCAAGATCCCCAATTCCAGGGACTGTAGCCAGAGTGTCTCCGGCAGTCCTCAGACCCTCCACACCAGAGAGTCCTGGGTCCAGGACAGCGGGGGGATCTGCTCTGCTCAGGAATGAGGCATGCTCTGCTTTTGTACGCTCCAAGATCAGAGGATTGAATTTATCATTTATTATTTATAAAAAATGCAGCTATCTGAATTTCTGGCAGCTGCTCTCACAGGGCTCTGCAACTGCCTGCACATGCACATGACACCCTTGTTCTCCAGAGCTTTGGGGCTGGCAAGCAGGTTCAAGTCTGTACCAGAGCGCGGGGGCTGATTTGCACCCGTGTAGGACTTGCCTGGAGATAAGAGATGTACAGAGACCTTCAGGACAAACATCTTTCTGAAAGCCGCCTCACTGCAGCTTTCCACTGGTTGACCTCAACCGCGCAAAACAGCTTTCCCCTTCCTCATTGCTCCCCATCACCCCAAACCCCAGCCGAAAATGCCTCTACTCCTGCCCATACCTGTCCCCTTCTCCTGCTCCTTGCTGCAATTTCCCATGCACAGCACATACAACTGAGTGATATTTCCCCCCCTACATGTATCTATCATTTCCAGCAGCCCCTATTTGCAAGGTGAAGCCTTGGCTCAGACTGACGTGGGAGCCTGTCAGCATTCAGCATATTTTTTTTTACCCCTTCTGCTTTCCCAAACTTGGAGAATCTAAGAAGAAAGTGCACGCTGCACCAGCCAGGGCACAGGGCACCCTGACGTCCCGCTGCAGTTAGGCCCACAAAGAGCCAAAGATTTAATTGGCATAATCCCAGCCTCTCTGGAAACAGCTTTTTGTATTTTCCAAGTACCTGCTGTTCACTCGTGGCTCTAACATCGAATAACAACCTCCTTCCCCTGTCAGGTGCCGGCTTCCCTACAAAGTGACTCAATTAAGAGGTTAAAAAAACATACAAAATTCAGGCTCAGTATTATAGAAAGCCAATGCTGATGTATCAGGTGCATAGCTCCCACAGCAGCACCTGCACCACGCCGCCTCCCGCAGTACAAGCATCTATCCCCCACATCTGTATCTCAGCCTGTCCCCGTCAAGACCCTCAGTGCCAGCTCCGGCTCAGCCCAGAGGCTTCCCGTTGGGACTGCCATCTCTCCCGAGCTGAGGGCACCCACTGCCACAGCCCTGCGGAGCACCCAGCAGAGAGGTGTCCCCGATAGCAGGCAAGCGAAGGGCCTCTCCAGGCAGCTCTATCGATCCGCCAGAAATGGTGAGCTGCGAAGTTTATGAAAAATGCACTTCCTCACCTCTCCACAGTGCACCGGGTGGTGGTGACAGCTCTTACTTGGCGCGACAACCCACGGCACAGGTCACAGCAGGGAGCAGCACGGCATGTGGGCAGCAAACGTGTGGCTCGCCCACCACATGCTCTGTCTATGCGGCCAGGATTAATGTGGCATCGCAACCCATGGGATTAATTGCACGGGACACCTGGCAGGATGCCCAGCTCAGGACCTCCCCTAGGCTTCCAGTTTTGTGGCAAGTTCCCAGGTGAAAAGCCACTGGGATCCGCCTCATGGGCCAAACCCACCCAGGAGCTGCCAGATCAGCCACCGGCAGCAAAACCAGAAATAAAGCCCTAATAAGACAATCTCAAACCCTCCCCTTCAGGGGAATACAGAGCTCACCGGGGATGAACGTAACCTACTGCCAAGCAAGTTCCCTCAGGACTGCTCCTGGCTTTGCTCCAACTCTCTGTGGGAGCCTGGGCAAGTCATTCCCCACGCCGGGGCTCAGTCACTCCACTCCTAACACAGACACCACAGTTATAAGCAAGGGGCTCCTTCCACTAAGGTCTGCAGCAATATCTTCATGTGCTTGGATGAAAGGCATCATTCAAGTTTGCTTATTTTTCCACTGCACCAGTACTTTTAAAGTGGTCTCAGAGGATGCCTTTCACAAGCTATTAAAAAAACCCTGGGATAGTAATGAGTATGAAAAGAGAAGAGAGAGACTACCAGTACAATCATCTAGGAGCAACTCTCACCATGATTTCCATTCTTCTACCCAGGCATTTCCCACCAAGATTAAAAAGTGAGTCTTGCTGCCCAAGCACAAGAGCCTCCCCAGTCTGAAACCAAAGCAGACCTGCCAGCCAGCGGCAGGCAGCATTCATTCAGCAGTGTTTTTCCCAAAGAAATTTAAAATAGCAAAGAGCTCCAAGGGCTGCAAATGCAGAAGTAAATGCACAGACACAAGAAGCTGAAAGAAAACATAATTCCTTCCCTCTCCTGTTGTTCATCATCTGCCACCTCTACTTTGGGGAATGTTTTTTTGCCTTTCTGCTTGTGAGATGGTTACAGACTGGCACGTGCTCACGCTGCACCTAGCACCAAGATCCTCCAGTCTTCGCTGGTCCTTGGGCAGGAAACGGCCTGCACAGAAAGTACCATTCAAATGCAAGGAGTCCACAGCTGAAAACCACATTTCTTCTCTCATCTCTTGTTAGATAGGAATAGCTATTTTAGATGTTACTTGTAGCAGCATATGGAAAAAACAGTTGGAAGTGTGACAGTGCAGCATCCTTTTAATTAAACAATTCCCTCAGGCTCTGCAGAATTGTTTGGGCCAAGCACAGGCGTTGGACATTGCACATCCACTTCCCCAGGGGTAGATGCAGGCCTGAGTCCTCCAGAAGGTTTCACAGACCGCTCTGGAGACCCAACTGCCGTTATTAAACTGCCCCAATCACCCACGTGGGCCGTGACCTTCCTGCTGTCGTCCTGCCTTTTGCCTCATCAGCCTCCGCTAAGCAGAGCTTTGATCCCTCAGGTGACTCCCAGTTCAGAGACCTCCTTTCCTTTTGCTGCCTAGACATGAAGAATGCTGAGCTGGAGTTCCTTGAGCATCTCAGCTTCTGATGGGCAGACTTTGATGCTGCACAGAGTACCCGTCTCTGCGACTTGTCTGGGCTCTTCAAACAGGGGCAGACCATGGCTTGTGATCTGTGCAAAACAGCGTTTTCCTTGGGGAAGAAAAGTCATGCTGGCACTCATCTGCACCTTGTCATGGCAGAACAGGCTGTATTTGTGCTTCAAAGAGCTCCTCAAACTTAAATCCTTATGACACGGTGACAAATCAGGGAACCTGCCTCTGTACGTCTCACACATCCCAGTGGAGGTTATGAAACAGCATTTCTGTAAATGCCTTCGCCACCACGGGAGCCTGTGCGTGCTGTCGGTCACACCGGTTGCTGCAGTCTAGGCCTGCAAGGTCCACATGGCTCCTCTCCACCAAGAAGGCTTGAGCAACTGCTTCGCTACAGACATTTGAACTGTGAGTCTGGGGCTTATAGGTGTGCACAATGAAGGGTCACGGAGAGAGACTCAAAGAAGTAGTAAATCTTCCAAGCAGTAGGACTGCTCTCAGTCCACAGGTCCTTCCTGAGCTCCATGACCGTGCTCACTGCTCTTCAGAGCCGTGGGGCTCAATGAGGAGCGGTACCTTAGTTGCATCCCACTGCCCCTCAGCCACAGCAAAGGCAGGCTCCAGCAGCCCAAAACCTAGACTGAGGAAGGAGGAAAACAGAGACTCAACCACGCGAGTGGTTTTCCTCTGTGATTTTCTCTTCCAAGGGACAACAACTGTGTTCGTAACCTCAGCACCCTTCAGTCCAAAAGAAAAGACCCACTGTTTCTCATCTGGAGCTTGGACCAACAGCAGGAGACCCAGCCACTTAAATGAACAACCTTTTGTTAGAGAATACCCTATAAAGAGCCATTTTGTGGACTGGCGTATCTCAGTAGCTGAGGAGCACCAGTCCATGAAGGCTCTTCCTTTGGCAGTCCTGGCTTGTCACTGCAGCTGCTGCCTCTGCAAACACCGCACAACGCACCCAGGCAGAGGGAAGCAGCAGCCAAAGGATACAGTGATTTTTGCTGGCCATGTCTGGGCCTTTGCTGTACGGTTACTTGCAAAGCCAAGGACTCGAAATCTCCCTGCCTGCTGTAAGAGCTAACAGCAGGCTGTTGGCCACTCATACTCTTTAAGCTCTGATTAAACATGCATTTGCAGTACCTTTCTCTCTTCTCAGAGAGTAGAACATCCTGAGCAGCTTCCTCTGGATCCTAGTGGTGCCACAGCCTCATCTTGCCACATCAGGTGGGGAGATGGCAAGTCCATCACAGGACTGCCAGGCCACATTTGTACGGAGGAGGTTTCTCCCATGAAGACCAGAGACTTCAGCTGTCACCTCCTGCAAGCAGATTTTATCATGCAACGGATGAACTATTCTGCAGAGCTTCTCCATCAGCGGCCATCTAAATACAGCTGCCACATGAGTCAAGGCTGCTTCAATGACAGCCTCCACAGTGACTTCCAGTGACCACAGACATCACATGTCGAGACAAGTTTTGGCATCGACCCTGATCCAGGGAGTGAGAAATCTCAGTCCACCCAGAACCAGGCAGGGACGGTTACTCACATGTAGAAGTGTTTGCAGCATCAGGGTCAGACCACATACTTTTTCCAAGGCAAGGACCCTGTCATTTATGAATAAATGTGCCATTTAATGCTGCTATTCAGGAAAAAATAATAATTACAGTGGCCTCCAGTCTCCAGCTCTTTCAGTCTGTACTTAGAGCAAAAAAGGACCAAAGCAAACAGCGCTTCCACAAAAATCTCTGAACTGGCTTTTAGCTGCTGGACAAAAGAGGGCCAGCTGATGAACCGTTTCCCTTATTGTCCCACCTATTTCGTAAGAGCAGCCAGGCACTGCAGGCAAAGCACTTCAGGAGGCAAAGCACCACTTGGGTGGTTGAGCAGACCTGACCTTCAGCCTCCTGCCTGATCACAGTGCTCCAGGTGTGCCACAGCCCAAGAACGTGCTGCCTGCGCTGCTTTCTTCTTTAATCGTAGGTTAAGAAGCACTGAGCCAGCCTGGGCATCTGGTGGGCTCTACGTGGCTAAGTGCTTTCGAATGGTGCTGGAGGAGCCAGGACATGCCGGTGGGTCCGTCCACGCACATGGCTACGAGATGCTCTCTCACAAACACATTTCTACGCACATAACTCTCTCCTTCTAACCAAGCAGTCAGTCCTGTTTCAGTGGAGATTTACAGAGAGGTTTTTTCCTCTTGGAAGCAATAATAGATGGACAGCAGAAAAGAGAAGAAATTAATGAACATAGTAATTATTCCCAAAGTTGCAAATAGGAGTGATTCCTCACCCTGAGACAACTCTGGAATACAAGATTAAAATGCTTAGGGGACATATTCTCAAAACTGCAGGTAATAGAACAGATAAAACGTATTTACAGTATCTCACAGGGGACGTGTACTTTTTATTCTGCTGAGGAATGTAATATTCCACTCCTCATTACAGAGTTAAAAGGGTGTCCTGAAAAAAGCAACTTAACAAAGCATCTTTAATGGCAATCAGATCCAGTTTCAGAAACACAGGCTCTCCTCTTCTGCCCTGCACACCAAAGCACAAGAAACACAACAAGCATCCTCAGGAACACCTAGCACATAAGCAACATTAACCATCTATGCAAACAGCACAATATAACAACTGGCACAAAGGAGGCTGCAATGGGAGGTGGGCTAAAACAAAGCTCCCTCCACTGACACTTTCAAAAGGAGGAGGGGGGCAGGCCTGCCTTCCTCAACTTCCTCGGTGCCTCCAAAGCCATAGCTGCCAGCTAACAGACTGCGCCTGAAGTACCCGCCAGCAGAAACAATTTGTCATGTGTCAGATCAAATAAACTCTTATGAGACCACTGTACTCCCTGAAGCAGACGGCTGCCAAGCTCCAAAGGAGGAATCCAAGAAATCTAGCTAGCCGGTGTCAGACCCAAGTGCTTACAAAGACCAGTACACTTTTCATTTTTAAAACACATCAGTACAACACAATCTGTTCCTGTGCAGCACTCCTGTGCAAGGCAGCCGTCAACAATATTCCATTATTAAAAAGAACTCAGTGTTTAAATTATCATTCTGGGCTGAAGCTCCTCACAGTCCAAAAACTTTACGCTCCTCATCCAGTGGCGCAGGATCTCGCTCATCCTAGGGAGGCATTAAGAAGGCTAATGTTTGTCAAAGAGCTTTGGCGCAGTAATGTGCCGCGATGGATTATCATCTGTCTGAGCAAGTGCTCCTCTCCTCCCAGCCAGCCTCGCGCTCTCTCACTAGAATTGAATTCCCCAAAAATTGAATTACAGATTGCTTTTTTCTTTTAAGTAGTCCTAGAGCTTTTTGTTGTTGTTGTTCATTCCTGAGCACTATTGCAGCTTCCCATACCCTGGGCTCGTGTCATTCCAGACCTTGTATCGAGGCCCCTTGCGGGTCCCCTGTTTGCTACACGGTCCTGCAAGAGCCATTAAAGCACAGGCCCTGGACTCCCCAGTGCTGGCTCTGCTGCAGGGCACGTCATTCTCTCCGTTATCTACTGGGCAGGAGAACAAGTCCCTAAACCTGCTCTGGGCACATCTGCAAGATTGAATCATCTTGTACATACATACATAATCATACAGTACTGTGGGGAACCCAAATCACTCACCTGCTCCTGCAAAGACCAGGCTCAAGCGCTTACTGGTCTGCACAAAGGGCAAATCCCTCAGACCAAGGCTCAGCTGCTGGCTCCAGATGTGCCAGATGCCAGCGTGCTTCACCTGGGGTCAGCTACCTGAGACCCACCACAGCCAGGAAAACTGCTCCTTTCATAGAATATGAATAATAGGCCCAGAAAAGTTTTATCTGCCCAAGGTTCCTGGGTGCAAAGCTTGACCAGCCCACAAAGTAGCTTATCGCAAAGTGAGAGCAAACGGGAGAAGGGCAGGAGATGCAAAGAAAGGATAAGAGAAGTAGGAGACGCTGCTTCAAGTCACCAAAAAGCAATTGCCTGCCCCAAAACGCAGCAACAAAGCCTCGAGTGTCACTACATATCAACAAAAAGAAGTTTGAAAAGGGAAAACCTGGCAGCCTAAAACAAGGAACAAGGGGAAGAACAAGGTAGCAGGCACAGGGCATTCTCTTTGGTATTGGCAGTACCAGCACAAACCTCAGCTGTGCAGGTTTTTTTTCCAGAATGTCTTTAAAGAGCATCTGATGTCTCATGATAAATTGTATTTAGACACCGTTTTATCTGTACCAGGACTCCTCTCCAGCCACAGGGACTGGCATCAAGCACAGGACACCTTCTTGCCAGTCTGACTTGGACAGGATTGTTGTCTCCTATGAGCATCTCATCCAGAGCAGAAAACACCATCAGCCAAGTACATGCACCAGGAGAGCTGTAAAGTACTCGCAGTGTTGCTTTCCAGCAAGGAGCAAAACACAGGCTGTTACCGTAACGCAGGAAGTGTTAAACCGAGATCAGATGGAGGAGGAGGTTAGCAGACACAAGTCTGTCATTTACAGCAATGCTTTTCAGGCACTTACAGCTGCCGAGACACCAGTCGAGAGCCAGATTCCTACAGTGTGTCCCACGTTTTACACGCTCCATTTCCACCCAACAGCTCTGTGGATGGTGACCCACCCTGGGTCAGCTGGCAGAGGGCAGAGCCCAGCATCAGGCACAGCCAGCCCTCGCCCCGCCCCGGAATCCACATACAGGCAGGTTAAGCAGGCAAAGTTTCAGGCATCAATCCAGGACACGGCTTGAACTCAGGCCTCTGAACAGGGGACAGAAAATTTTCCTCTGAAAAATTTTCCCCTTTTTCAGCTCTCAGACTTGGAGAGATTTCAGAGAAATCAAAGGGCTGCAGTGCTGCAGGAGTCCAGGGCACCCACACCAATTTCCTCAGCAAATTCTGGTTATATTTCTAAACAACAGAAAATTTCCCAAGCACTAAGAGAACAAAACTCACGCTAACCACCAGAAACCAGCCAGAACTCAAGGATGCTCCAGCCAGCAGTCTCACTCTGCCCCTCAAGCGATGCTCTGCACAAACCCAAACAATTTACCCATTTACATCATCACCAATGAATTTCTTTACCCCTAGAAAACTTGTACAAGTGCCACGCTTGATTATGAATGAGTGCCATTATGATTTCCAACAGCCTCCCACTGACGTTGAACAGACTTTCCAAGCTTCTCTGCATACAGTTTGTACTTGATTGCTGGAAGAAAAGGAATGAAATGCACTCAAGAGCCACTTGCTTATTCACGATTTGGGTACAACAATGTTGGACGCAACAACATCATTTTTACCTCCCGGCAGCCTCCCTGCGCCAGCGCTGGCACACACCATACCCAGCCAGTGGAGACAGGCATTTCCCACCGAAGGAATGAGAATCTCATACCCAGACCTTCGGTTTTGTAACCCTCATGAGGCCCCATCTCCACAAGCCATAATGCATTAAGCAACACAATATTCAAAACTAAGTAAAGAGTTTACAGCAGAGCTCCTGCTGGAAACTTTCCATAGCGTAACAGTTTATTTTGTGTGCAGGAAGAGATCAAGAAAACTAATTAAGTCAGAGTAAGAAGAAAAAAACTCGCCCTAAAGTGAGTAACTGCACTAAAGCTGCAATCGTGAGCAGGCCAAGTACATTATAAGGGCTATACATTTTCACTTCCACCGTCTTGGAAAAGAAAATGGAGTGACTTTGTTCTGTATCCATATTGTCCACCGTTTGTTACTGTCTGTCTATTGATGCTTACTTGAAAAACAAAATTTAATTAAACCCCACAGTACTGCATAGGCTGCCTTTGAAATATGCCCGCATTAGTGGATCATTACATTAAATGAAATACAGTTTCATATCATATTTTTCAAATAACGTCCTAAAACATTTACAAATTAAATAATACTCTTGCGGAAGGAAATTAAGAGACACAGTGTTTAGCAAGGGAAAAGACATGTTTACAAATGAAGTCTGAAATGAGACGTGGAGGCAATGAGACAGAGAGGTGCTGGAGGGCTCTTCCAGACCTCGTTGAGTCGGTTCTCCGTGTACCAGAAACTAGACAAAGAAAGAGTGCACCTGTGCCAGTCCCAGGCCAGCAGAAAGGGCATCATTCCCAAACTCCCAAGGAGGTTTTCAGCACAAGCTTGTTCAGGGTCTGGGGTGCACTGGCACAGTCTGCCAAGCCGAGGAGGTGCCTGTGCTCCTCTGCATGCAGGAGAGCTCAACGCACCTGCGCACCCTTCACGTCCTTTGGCAACCTGGCCAGAGCCAGGTTTGCTGCAAGCAAACCCTTGCAGCCGACTCAGAGCAGTGAAAATCTGGACTCTGAACGGGCTGAGGAAAAGGATGAAGAAAGGTGCTCTTGTGACAGGATGAGAAATACACTGCTAGAATTTACCGGGAGGAGAAAACAAAGGGAGCTTTGCTTTCTCAGAGTCAGTAAAAGCGCAAGCAGGTTAGTGAGTCAGTGTTGGTCATGGCAGCAATGCCTGATGTTGAGCAAAGCAAAGCAGCATGTTAAAAAGCAAGCGAATATTACATGAGCCTTACAGCTCGGGCTTGAAGAGGTACAAGATTTGTCTTTTCCTTAATAGCATCTGGGGCAATGCCAAGTGTTCTTTGACAAATTATTTACTCCGAGAAATCATTTTCCCTAAAAAAGGGTAGCCCGTTACCGCATCCTTCTTCACGTGAGCCTGGAAAAGGCTGTGCCCTACAACTCCCACGGCCCCATCTCCACGGTGATGCACCAGTGGAGGTACCGACTCCAACAAGAAGGCAAACCTCCCCAAAGAAAAGGGTGAAGATGGCAGAGCTCTCACCAGTGTGAGCCCTGGAGAAAGGTGGGCTGCATGCACCAAGCGTGAGCGGCACTGGCTGGCAGGGCTTTTGTGAAAAGTGGAGCATGCTGGCCTATGAGCAGGCTGGAAATGAAGAGTAAAACCCTGCAAGGGCACCTCTGGATCCTTTTTACAACAAGACTATAAAAGATTCACAGCTGCTGCCCATGCCGGAGATCAGCAACTGACACCCGAATTCCCGTAGGTCCTGCTGAGCTCCCATCAGCATGTGAATCTATTATTTAGAGGAAAAATGTTCAGCCTGGCATATAATCATTGAAAGCTGTCAACTTCCAGCCTATGCAGGCCTTCCTCTGTGGAAAGGATCCTTCTCTGTGAATCAGGGACTCCTCACCAACTTCAAAAAATTAAAGCGAACAGCTGCGGCTAGGGGCGATCCATTATGCATCACCTTATCAGCCCTACAATAATAATGAGCACTGGGACCCCAAGACACTACACAGCACATAGCAAGGTTGGGCAAAAAACACTGGAATACAGAAAAGGCAGCCCAGGATCCTTCCTAAAGAAAAAAATACAGTGGTAGAGGGGCATTGGGAGTGAAATAAAAAGAGCTGGCACACAGAGCATCCTTCCTGCGCTGGGGATGGAGACTCCAACAAGGCTGTGCAGATCCAAATTGCGGAAGGCAAAGCACAGCCGCTTGTGCACCAGCAAGGTGGCTGGCTCCTACCTGCTGACATACCCTCCTCACCTCTCACACCAAAACCTCCATCGGGATCAACAACACATGTCCGCTCGCCTGCACACCCCCACACCCCATCAGCAGACAGCATGAAAGCTACCCGGCAGCACTCGGGCAGATTCAGGCTGGCTTTGTGCTTTCCAGGCTGTGGCAAAGCCTCCCTGACACTTAAAAGCAGCACAACCAGCTTGCATAAAAGATGAAGATTGCCGAGTCTCTTGCAGCCTTCCTGAGGTGAGAGCAATCTGTGCCCACTGTAATCATCAGGCGGCAGGAGCACACCGAAACCGGGACGGCTAGACCGCAACACGAGGTTAAAAATGACCAGGCTTCACATATACAGGTATTTTAAGAAACGTGCTCATCTACAGCTCACCAGCACTTTTCTCCATCTCTGCACATACCGAGAATGAGGTTTGAACATTTAAAACAGACCAGACCGTTACTCCCAGTTTTCTGGAGGAAATAAAGGGAACGGGACGTGTGATAGAGAAGAAGGGGTACAGCCCAAACACCTCTGAAAGTGCCCTACTTCTGCAGTTCAAGGTTAAACATCCCATTTGCACTAATTTCTGAGTCTGCCTCTCTCAAAAGCCGTGCCAGGTAATTAGAATCATTATAACTATTATTAGACCATAATATTATTATAGCATTTTTGCTACACTTGACATCTGTTGGCTGATACATTTAACTGGTACATAAGAAATAATTACGCATAGATTTCTTGCAAATGAGTACCAACACGGAAGACATTAAAGTGTTCTGCCTTGAAAAAGTTAATTTTATGGAAGCATGCTTGAAATAAAAATTCTAAAATTAACAGTTAAACCTTTAAAAACTCTCATTAAAGAAACTATTTGGGTCTAAAGTAGGCAGTCGTTAAAAAAATCCTGACTTCTTTAGATGCTTAAAGGCATATACCTGGCTCAGTATCTCCTTCAGATCAACATAGGCATCTTCTTCCCACCTATTCCAGTGACCCAGAGGTTCCTAAATCACCCTTCCATCTTCCTTTTCCTCTCTCCGTAGCAGGCTTTTGAATTATTCGGGCAAAGAGTCTGACCGCGCAGAGAAGCGGTATAATCAGGACTCTTACAACCTGCTCACTGAAAATCCTATGGAATTATCAGCAAACACACATCTAGAATAAAATACAGCTTCTTGCATCCCACAAAGCCCAAAGGGCTTTGCAAATTGGACTCAGGATGCAATTTATCCACCACCGAGATTCAGCCGTTAATCCAGAGTGGAACACAACTTTTCTACCAGTATTTAACTACAGCATGCAGCCCCTGCCCCCCCCGGAGAGAAGTAAGGAAGAATCTAACAGAAACCACAGGAATGCTTTAGGGAGGCTGAATTTTCTCTCCTGGAACTGAAATTTGGTCAGGGCATCCACCATCAGCCATGGACCAATAAAGGAGAACAGGGCACAGCTTTTCCATCCCATTCGTCGACGATGTCCTTGAACCACAGCCTGAGCAAACAGCTGTAGCTGGATACCTCAAGTTACCAGCCTTGAGAGGTGGAAGAGATGAAAACCACTGAGGAACACTGTGTTGTCCTTTAATTCAGTGGGGCCCAAATTTCACCCCACTGTTACACTGATGTGCTAAGAAAGATAGTACAGTGGGTGGAAGTGCACTTCAGAAAAGGACTAACCTCTTACAATTCAAAAAACTGAATAAAGCAGCTCAGTACTTACAGAACTCTGGGGCGGTTAGAGCTGGTACTGTTTGGACAGTGATGTTTTCTCCAGTTAAATGTATCCCAGTTAAAGTAACGCCTCTTCCTTTAGCTTAGTTCGTGCTGAGAAGGTGACCAGCACAGCCCTCGTGGAATGAGATATCCTGCAACTGGTCCCACAGCGACACACTATTCAGGGATAAAAATGAGTGTAATTAATTTTTCCAGAGCAAACCATTTTTTTTTCCCAGAGCAGAGCAACCACACAAGGAACTTTGAATTGTTTGAGGAGAAAAATGTATTTTTACTACCTTAGTCACACACAGACAAGCCTAACTTTCATTAAGGACAGTTTCATTATGGAGAAACAAAGGGGAGTAGAACACTACAGGCACAAATTCCCCCCGTGCGTACCCCTCTGATACCAAAGCAGAGACACTGGGGAGCTCTTAGTGGAAAGCAGAGCTGAGCAACCAGAGGACTGCCTGTGAGCGATGCTAGTCCTAGCAAGCGCCAGTAAGAAGCCCCAGTTAGATGAGGTTCTCTTGCAAATCACCGAAGTCTTCAGAAACAGGGCACAAATATCCCTCTACAGAGATATGCCCATGACACCTCTGACCAGCACAAGAGCGTTAAAGCAGGCTTTTCATTCTATCCATCCAACACTCTCAGGTAAACCACAGGAACTTGGACTAGGCAAGCTCAGCTTAACGAGGCACAGTGCTCATTACTAACTAAGAAAAAAAACGAACAACAAAACAACTCCCCCACACATATACTTTAGGGGTAGCTATCAACAATTCCCTGTCACAGCAGGAGAAAACCTCACGTAGGGGCCCTCAGAGCTCAGTCCAGGTCTGCTTCTATTCATCCTTTCCATTAGAGGCCTGAACAATGAAAGAGAAAGTACTTTTATAAAGCTGAAAGGATACCCAGTAGTTAAGAGCTAGAAGCACTCTGGAGGTCATGATCAGAATTGATAAACTGAAGAAAAGTTCCAAAAACACCCACGAATCAATAAAAAGAAAAGCAAGGAAAACAAGGCAAAGAACCACACTTGGAAACAGCAAAAACAAAGATCGAGCACACAAATACAGCATGAGGGAAAGCTCTCTGGACAGAGGTAACACTGAAGAAAATCAGGGACTGGACTAAAAATGTGACGTGTGTCAGCGTTGTGACACTGCAGCTCCAGCTGCAAAGAGCTAAACATCATTCTGGGATTTAATAACATAAAATTCCTAATTCTGGGCTGGAAGGCCATGTTCCGTGCTGGCTACCACCCCTAGGAAAGTCACAGACAAACCGGAGGGTCTGGGCAGCAAGCGGAGCAGTCAGCTGTGTAAAACACGCAGCCCTGTAGCAGCCGCTGAAGGGTTTCTCCATCCCTGCTCCCCTGCAGGGTCATCACCAGCTCTCGGTTGGCATTTAACAGCTGCTTACAAAGAGGACAACCATCCACTGGGCTCCCCGTTCTCTGAAGGCAAGAGACACAGCGGCCCACTTAATTTGCTGCAAGGGCGAGTCAGATGAAGTATCAAGCTCTCCAAGACCAGGATTTCATCAAGTCCCAGAGGGGACTTTGCCCCCAGTCCAGACCTGCACTAACATCCCCTGCTGTCCAGTCTGGAGCCGAGTATCTCTCACCTGGCCTCAGGACAGCAGCACGAACAAGAAGGCTTTTCAGGCCCTGCATTTCATTTTAGCATCCTCCATCTGGCCACTCCTACACCACGACAGCAGTGCCATCTTAGAGCTAAATTAACAGCCTTCTCTCCCCCAAAATACAATAGAGCTCCTCATCCTGCCAAAAGGGCACCCACACAGCAATGCAGAACAAGCACAGCCGTAACCGTTTCAATTCACATCTTCGTTACCTTTCATAAATCTCTTCAGCTCAATTTGCCACCAAACTGCTTTGGTGGTGAAGGCAGCCGTCCCACGCACTGCAGGGTGAGGGATGCTGACCTGGGCTGCGCTTGAGGAAGGGCAAGACTTCCCGGCTTCCCTCCTCCCCTCTTGCCCCCACACAGCCCCACCAAGCCTTGCAACGGGCTGTAGCCAGTAAGGGTCACCACCCAGCTGAGCGGGCAAGCCCTCCCAACCCCAGACAGAACAATGCAAGGCAATAATTGCTGAAAGCAATTGAAATCATTTAAACAAGGCATTTCAAAGTGGGTGAGAGCAGCAGTGCCCACACAGCAGATGCCATACACACACAGCTGCTGAAAGGCTGTGCGAGAAATAACACTGAAGGCTCTGCGAGAAATCCAGCAAGGGGGCAAGATCTACAAGTCTTATGCAAAAGCGGGGCTTAACTTCCAGGAACATTTAAGATTTCCCAGCGACTCGAGAGGATTTGGGGTTTTTTTTGAGTCAGAGCTTTAAGAGCAAGCTGCCTGGTAAACCACAGCCAGAAGAGATCTGACAAAGCCTTTGTTAGCACGCGCCGTCTGCCTTCACGGGGCTGTTTCCCAGAAGATCCTCAGTGTTGTGTCATTTTTCACTTCAGGTGCTAAGAATATCTGCATGTTAATAAAAAATAATAACTAGCTTTATAGGGAACTTATCAACAAAGAGCTCGACAAATCTTAATTAAAGCTGATTCACCTACTTCACAAGTGCAAGTTAAACATTATTTCTCAGAGGGGAAAGCTGAGCGGTTAAGAGAGCTGAGGTGGGTTACAAAACCCACAGAGGGAGTCGGAAGCACAGAGGATGAGCACATAGAAAGGCTGACTGTTATCCCTAAATTTATCCCAGTAATCCACTACCTTGCAAATTCCCAAGGTACAGTTGACATGCTTTCAACCACACCAGCCCAGCTTGACCACACCTGTATTTAAGCAGTCATCCACTTCCTTGCCAGGTAAGAGCAGACAGAGAGAGAGTTTGGAGGAGCTGGAGGGTCTTCCAGGTGTTTTACTGCTCAGGCTAAAGAAATTCTCAGCTGTAAAAAAGGAAAAGGTGGCAGTGATAGCACCAGGACCAGTCTTGGGCTGCTTTAGGGCACAGGGATGGCCTTGCAGGTCCGGTAAGTCATTAGGAATTGCCAGTTTCCAGCTGATTTCTTTAAAAAGATTACATTTGTATCCCTTCAAATCTGGTAAATACGTGGCCACGCAGATGGCAGACCCCAGGAACCTGCAGACACTGCTCTCACCTCCGTTAGCTGCTCTTCTACATTAAAGTTTCTGGGACAGTATTTTGGAAGCTTCTACCATAGAAACACTTTGGAAGCTGCTGAGAAATACCAACACGGTCCAGGCCAGTCATTCTAAGGCAGGGTTGGGGAAAAGAAAAGAGAGGGGGGAAAAAAAAGAACTCCATCCCTTAATAATGCTACTCCCAGAGCACAAAAGAACTCAAAAGGATCACAAACAGCAGAAACACTGTGGTAACACTTCGTTTGGTAAACGACAGGGTGTGTCATCGGTTTCTGACACCGCCACAGAGACTTATCTGCACTTAAAAAGTTTCCTACCAGGGCCAAACGCTGGAGCAGCCTCCTCGCGCAGACAGCTCTACCAACAGAAATGCCTGTGCAGATTATATTACTTTGGCAAGGAAATTAAACAGTACCAGTGAAGTCATAGTTTCTGCCTCTAAGCCATATTGGTACTAGGTTAGTTCTATCAGCAAAACACTGTAAAATAAATAACTTGTCCCTAAAAAATTGTGTCTACAGAACTTGTTAGCATAAACCTAGGCCATCTTGAGAGGCGGGTAGTGTTGATTATTTGTTAAAGATTACTTCTAATCTGAGTGTTAGTCAACCACTGAAGTTAAACATTTTAAGGCAATATTCCAAATAGTGTTTATATACAAAATCCCATTTGCTCAGTTTTCACTCCCTGGCTTTGCACAACATGTAATTTCACTACTCTCCAGCAAGAGAGCCATATGCAAGCTTGTACCAAAATAATTAAACAGCTTTAAAATTCAGGCCTCGTGTTACTGAGCACACACCCCAAAGAAAAACCCATTTCAATGGCCCAGAGCTACCCCAAATGCACCAGGACGCTTTTATTCCACAACTGCTCAGGTACAAAGGAGGCCCAAGGTCACTCAGCCCATCCTCATGCCCAAGACAGAATCCAAACTCCTCCTGCTTGTATTTAAAACCATTCAGTGTAAGGCACCCTTGTCTGCCCAGGCATCCTACCCCACATTTTGGGGGCAGGTGCACACTGCAGGGCTCCGATCTCAGGTCACTTCTAGACCACGACAACCGAGGCACCTGCCTTTTCTCCCCAGCCCTGCCCAAGGCAGCCCGCCACCCCCCGGGTTTAGGGCCGTTACTCCACCCCAGAAGCTGCTCTCCGGGCCCTGCGCCCTCAGAGCCTGGGCAGGGCCCCGCTCTGTGGGAAACTGGGGCGGCGGGCGGCTCCCCCCATCCCGGCAAGGCCTCACCGCCGGCTCCCCTCGAACGAGGGCACC
>NW_010524803.1:662-1624 GCF_000687285.1 Phaethon lepturus | reverse complement strand
ACCTCCAGTGCTTGGGACAGCAGTCCCAGCCCAGGGCTAGTTGCTGCTGTCCTGTACCCGCCGCCTTGTGTGGCACTGCGTGGCGCTACGGGGCACTGCATGACATTGTATGATACTGTGTGGCATGGCGTGGCACTGCATGGTCCCCCGTGCCCGGCTGCACCCCGTGTCCCCAGCCCTGAGCCTGCGTGTCCCTGTCCCCCCAGGTCACCCTGAGCATCTTCGAGCTGGCCTCGGCCGCGGGGATCACCTGCGAGGTCGATCCTGCGCTGGTGAACGTCCTCACTGGCAGCAAGACGGGTACCAAGGGGGTCTGCTGGGCTCAGGGGGGGCTGGCTCTGGGATCCGTGACCCTGCCCAGCCCCTCTCACCTTCCCCCACCCTGTGCCACCTCCCTGGGTCCCCTGGGGTCCCCTCTTGGACCCCCATCTAGTGTCACCTCCCTCCTTGACAGACGGCTCGTCCCCGGAGGAGGACTACAAGGTGGCCTGCCTGCTCCTGGTCTTCGTGGCCGTGTCCCTGCCCCTGCTGGCCTCTGACCCGGCATCTGTCTACCAATGTGGACGGTGAGGCTTGGCCGTGTCCCTGGCAGCTTTGTCCCTGCGTCCCCAGTCCTGGCTGTGTCCCCATGACCCTCACCCCACAGTTTCCCAGTGTCACACCTTGTGTGTGCTGGGACCCCTGAGGTCATCGGTGCCCCATAGCCACAGCTGAGGAGGGTCGATGGGGACAGCAAGACCCCAGGACTGGCACGGCTGGTGCCCCATAACTGCAGCTGAGGGAGGTGGGCACAGCGGAGCCCCTCTGCTGTCCCCAATCTACCTGTGTCCCCAACCTTCCTGTGTCCCCAGGCTACAACAACAACATCCACTGCCTGGCCAAGGCCATCATCCATGTGTCGGCCGCCCTCTTCACCGTCCACAACAAGAACATCGAGACCCACCTCAAGGAGTTCCTGCTGG
>NW_010524803.1:0-414 GCF_000687285.1 Phaethon lepturus | reverse complement strand
CGCGTCAGGAACCGCGACTCCATCTCCCTCCTCATGCAGCTGGTGAGTGACGGCAGGGCCCCGGCGTGCCCCTGGGTGGGCCCTGGAGTGCTCTTGAGTGGGCACATCCCGGCTCCGTGTCTCTGCTGGGCTCCAGCTCTGTCTAGGCTGCTCCAGCCCCCCGACCGCAGCCGGCTCTTGCCCAGCTCCGGTTGGGCCTGGGGGGGCTGGATCCACCTCCGGCACCCCCGGGGAGAGGCTGGGCTGACTGGGTGGGGGCCACGCACCCACCACCCGGGATTGGTATTCAGGGAGCGCTTGTCCTCGCTGCAAAGCAATTTAAATGCAAATATTTCAATCTGGAGCTGGGGCACAGGAGCCATCTGGGGAGGGAGCACCCCGCGCTGCCAGCAAGGGGCTGGGGGCTAGCTCCCT
>NW_010524802.1:905-1270 GCF_000687285.1 Phaethon lepturus | reverse complement strand
TCTGGATGGCATCCTGTCCCTCAGGTGTGTCTAGTTACCATCTAAACTCCTTGAGTATCTTCCTAGTTCATTCTAAATGTAATGTTCTTGAGTTTTCTGCTTTGGCTCATGTTATGAACAGCTTGGCACGTGTCTGCTGCATAAATCTGAATGAAGAGGTAGAACTTCCTAGAGAAGAGAAGGCTCCAGGGAGACCTTATTGCCTTTCGATATATAAAGGGGGCTTATAGGAAAGATGGACAGAGACTTTTTACCAGGGCCTGTACTGACAGTACAAGGGGCAATGGTTTAAACTGAGAGAGGGCACATTTAGATTGGACATTAGGAAGAAATTTTTTACACTAAGCGTGGTGAGACAATGGAGC
>NW_010524802.1:0-859 GCF_000687285.1 Phaethon lepturus | reverse complement strand
AAGGTCAGGTTGGACGGGGCTCTGAGCAACCTGATCTAGAGAAAGATGTCCCTGCCCATGGCAGGGGGGTTGGACTAGATGACCTTTAAAGGTCCCTTCCAACCCAAACCATTCTATGATTCTCTTATTCTGACTTAGGGGTTTCCCTGCATACTTAATTTAATGAGCTCTAAGAGGGCAGAAATAAGGGGCCTTTCAAGCTCCAGTTGAGGCCATTCCATTAAAAATGGAGCTCTTCTAGTAGTAATGGCTCCTATTTTCTCCAGTGCTACAATAAACTGCCTTAGAGCATCCATCATCACATTTATGGCCTCTCAATTTATGATAGTGCAAGGGATTTGTGTCCAAAACTACCTCTGCCCTGATCCAGTTTGCATGATGTTGCTTTAAAAAATAATTCATGGACGGATGTCAAACCTTCCATGCAGGACACTACTACTGAATGCCACAGCAAGCTCCAATTGTTTTCAGATGTTTTCCCAGCAGTGTTTGTGATCCCAGCCATTAGGTCAGAAAAAGAAGGCAGGATTAATAAAACATTTTCCCCATAATCTCTTCCATTTAGGGAAATGGAAATAGTGATGCAATAAATAAAGTTGCATGCCTTTCTCTTTTTACCTTTCTCTTTTCAATGTCATGGTTAAAATCAGGTCACCATTTTTAACCACACTTACTGAAACAAATACCTGGTTTTAAGTAAAAATCCTTCAGTCAAGCTTATGATACTACAAGTATTATATGTTCTTGAATGCACAATCTCCTTTTTTATTCTTTATGTTTATATACAGCAGTAATAACTAACTTGTTGGTAAAATCAAACTCTCTCATAAATTTCACAGAATCACAGAATCACAGAAAC
>NW_010524801.1:485-843 GCF_000687285.1 Phaethon lepturus | reverse complement strand
CCCCCCGCAACAGGCTGGAGGAGAATTACTGCCGAAATCCCGACCGGGACAAGCGAGGCCCATGGTGTTACACTGTTGACCCCAACGTCCGGCACCAGAGCTGCGGCATCAAGAAGTGCGAGGACGGTGAGCACCATGGCCCAGGGGCTCCCTGTGCTGCATCCCCCTGCCCTGCCGCCCACTGA
The DNA here is from genome assembly GCF_000687285.1 of Phaethon lepturus. Taxonomy (NCBI): domain Eukaryota; kingdom Metazoa; phylum Chordata; class Aves; order Phaethontiformes; family Phaethontidae; genus Phaethon; species Phaethon lepturus. The sequence continues at coordinate 658 of NW_010524801.1, read as the reverse complement.
GCCCCTCTGGCTGTCAGTAGCCGTCTGCATGACCTGCAACGGGGAGGACTACCGCGGTCCCGTGGACCACACCGAGTCGGGGACAGAGTGCCAGCGCTGGGACCTGCAGCACCCGCACAAGCACCCCTACCACCCTGACAAGTACCAGCCCCCGGCCCCGGGCAGCCCGTGGC
>NW_010524801.1:0-242 GCF_000687285.1 Phaethon lepturus | reverse complement strand
GGCCGTGCAAGCAGAGAAACGCCCACGGCCCCTCAACGTCACCACCGGCTGCTTCAGAGGCAAGGGTGAAGGCTACCGGGGCCGGGTAAACATCACCGTGTCGGGGATCCCCTGCCAGCGCTGGGACGCCCAGACCCCGCACCGGCACCACTTTGTGCCTGAGAAGTACCCGTGCAAGTAAGAGGGCAGGGGGGATGCGCTCGGGGAGGGCAGCGGTGGGCAGCACCCATGGGTCCGGGCCA
>NW_010524800.1:12268-51737 GCF_000687285.1 Phaethon lepturus | reverse complement strand
GAGGGGAGAGCGAAGCAATCAGGTTCGCCAGATGCTGCCGCCTGAGCTAGAAGGATGCCCTGAAACGTTCCTGTGGCGTGGGCGAGAGCGCCCGCCGGGCTGCCGTCTTGCGGCCCTTCGCTACGCTACAACTGGAGTTAGCGGCCCCGGAGGAGCGCTCCGGCGGACAGCCGTGCCCTTTCCCCGCTCCCCGCACCAACCCTTCTCCCCTGCAGCAGGCAACCTGAGGAAACGCGCGTCCCCGTCACGCCCCGGTGGCTAGGGCAGGCACATCGGACGTGTTTGCTCCCTTTGCTAAGGCAGAGTTTGGTCTTGCACGTTTTTGGAATGGGCAGGTGTCAAGAGAAGTGAAGAGAAACCCAGTGAGATTGAATTGCTTCCTCTGTATTCAGGAAAATCGGCCACAAAAGGTGTCACACTCTCAATCCCGTCTGATTATCTGGGAAAGTGATTTAGAACGGCACGTGTTTGCATCTGTCATGAGTCAAAAACATGAAATTAGAACTTTCCAGAATATTTGCTATTTGCATATCAAGTCTATTGGATGAAACTGATAAAAAGTAGAGAATGAGTTTTCACTAACAAGGCAGTATTCTTTTAATCACATATAGAATTAACAGGTAGTGAAGAATTGATTTAGCACTTGTCAGCAGAATTCATCTTATCTCTGGGCCTGATTCAACAGCACAGCATTAATGCCAACAGGATACAGGAGTATTCAAGAGGGAACCTCCTTGTAAGACCCTGTCATAAAGCACAATCACGAACACAGCTGTCACTGCAGAAGAGTTTGTTTTAGTAATTATTATTTCCCGAGTTTTCATGTTCTCTACAGGTATAAAAGAGTGCAAATTTGTCATATATAATTCACACTTATTCCATTTGTGTTTATTAAATGAGAACTACATACCTTAGCATAAAACGCAAGCAATCCCTGATGCAACAGCTTGAACTGTAGATCAGAGACAAGACAGAAACAGAAAGGAAGACTGAATGGCAACAAAAACTGTTTTTATTTACTTGCGATATTTATCCTTTCCCTGGCATTCTATCTTTTACAGCTGTCTCACTTCTTGGGGTGTTCTGTCTTCAGGTGCAATGTAATACATTATGTTTGATTCCTCAAATCGGCCAAAGTTTTCATGATGACCTGGAAAAAGGTTTGGATGGAAATTGTAAAGTAGTTCCTTATTACTTTTTTTTTAAGTGTCTGGACAATAGACAGACTGTGAGGGGAAAGAAGGGATAAAAGCACCAGGCTACATAATCCTATTTTAATATCAGTTTAGAGGGTCTGTGCATAAAGGACATAATAATTTTCTTTTTCATAGTTTTTAAGTAGTCATCTGATTATTGTTGTATTGCTGCCTGATTAGCATGCATTTCTGCGCATTTTTTTCTCTACAGGAAAATTCGCAAAAAATGTCAAATTTACTGCACAGTTGATCTTCATGAAGTGTAAATTTTTAAGTATAAAGGAAATATCTGTACATTATTTAAAGTAATATTTTGTGATTAATTTTGTCATCTTCCTCTTTTGGGGATCAGAAAAGTTTTGTTTCTTTGCCAAACACGTGGAGGAGAGAGAAAGATGTTGATCATGCAATAATGGTTCAGATGGAGTCCTCGAACTGTCAGCACTGTCCTTCTGTCAGGACAACCTTCTTTGGATAAACAGTGAGAAACCAGCAGGAAGACACTAGCTTTTAATGACTAGGGTGGAAAAGTGAGGGAAAGGTGTGTGAAAGAGAAAACAAATCAACACTTTGACATGGAAGCTACCCATCTTCTCCAGAGTTGTGCAGCAAGTCCATCCCTGGGGAGGCATCACAAGGTAACATCAAGTTGAATGTGCTTAGGACCAGCTGCAGCATCAGCCTGCTGCACCTCATAGCACAGCATGGCTATACCCTGTGCATAGCCCTCATATGCCCCCACATCAAGGAATATCAACTCCACAGAGATCAAGAGCTGAAACTGTGTTTGTGGCCCCTTGCAGCTCTGGAGCCTTTGCAGGTCCCTGGGTTTTGCATGTTTGGGCAGTTGTGGCAGAATGGGAGCCATGAGGAGGAGGAGCAGCTCATGGGGAGGGAAAGGAGCGCTATTGGGAGGACTGTATAGCAGGCTGAGAACCTGCGGGCAGTGAGAAGGGCTGGAGAGAGAGAGAACAGGTGGAAGTAAGGAAAAGCCAGAAATCTTTATCATTTGCTTGCACCCATGTGCCTCTGTAACCTTTTGGCCACTTCATGTCACAGAATCACAGAATCATTAAGGCTGGAAAAGACCTTTAAGATCATCAAGTCCAAACATCAACCCAACACCACCATGCCCATTAAACCATGTCACCCCATCTGTCAGCCTCGAGCCTTGGAACTGTTTGGTGTGCCCGCATGTCAGTGGGTAGCCAAAAAGCATAAGGACGCTGGGGTTCAGGCCAGCAATTATCACCCAGCGATGCTGTAACACTGAACACTTTTCGAGTGACCTTAGTGCTCCAACTTTCACTGAAACCAGCCAACACTTCTAATGTTTGTCTGAGTTGGATAAGGAAGCACTGCTGCTCTGAGGTTCCTGAGGGCAGAGCAGTGGCAGAGTAGGTATGTGACTCCCATAGCCTTGAAACATCACATCAGCAATGTCCCTCCTTCCAGCTCTGGGCTCAGCACTGTACCGGGGTGTCCCTTCAGTCACTTTCCCATGGGACTGCACACTTCAGATGCTACAGCTCTGTTACAGTGCATATCTACATGGAAAGAGCTAAATCCTCTTTGATACTTACCATGTCATCAATATAATTGTGGATTAGGTTTTTTTTCTTTTCAATAGAACCTGTTTTTACAATAGGTCCCATGGAAAAAAAATGTTGGAATCATAAATGAGCGTAAATAATTTGCAGTCACGACCTGTGGTCTGGTCTTTCACAGTGTCCAGGAAAAACATCCTTTCCTGGTTTGCATTATACTGCTCAGATGCTGCCACTAACCTGGCACTACTTCTTGTCCATCTTGACTAAAAAGGTAGCATTTGATTTGGAAACAGTACATTTTTTATTTTAAATGGAATAGAAAAAAATTGATTTTAAGCCCTAATTGCATACATGTCAAATAACATGTCATATTTAAAGGCTGTCGTGGGAGCCAACCAGTGTAATTGTATATGGATAGTGTTATCTAATTTACCCTGGTTTGTATGATTTACTGGTATGTTTTGCTGTGGGTTGCATTATTTAGTTGTTTGATAATCTCTTTTCTTTTTGTTGTGATCTATGGGATGGAATTTCTGCTTGTTTTATACCAGCATGTTATTTTGTAAGTCAAAATTTCTTTATGCAACAGCAATATACAAAAAAGATAGTGGAGAACAACCCATAGAGTGTATCTATCTAATGTTTCCTTTAAACCGATTATTTATGGGGAAATATATCGGAGGAACCAATTTGCAAAGCAATGGTTGGTTATATGTAAGGAACAAATGCTGCAATCAGCACTCTGTGGGTTTGCTTGCATATGTTTTGTGGATCTGTACAGTTGTCTAAATGATTAATGAGGACAAAATGAAAACTCTTTTTTTCCTTTTGAGCTTTTGTACTTTTCCCTTCTCTCTCCTGATGGTGGAGTCACATCCTCTGTCTTTGCTGCATCACATTTCCCCTTCACCTTTCTAGCTTTATCTGGGACCAAGCACAGAAACAGTACAGGGCCTGGCGATGGCCTTTCCCTGCTACGCAGGCTACCGCTGCAGGCTGGGGAGGTTCAGAGGCTTTTGTCTGATTTGGCAGCTTTGTGCTCCTGAGTCACAGCTGATGAAAGAAAAGGGGATGGAATACATCGTAAGCATTCAAGGCTGTGTGTTCAAGGGGCTATGTATGCACACCAAAGGCAAGGTGTAGAAAAATAGGCTAATTATGGTCCTAATATCTGCTAGTGAGATGAGAATGCAGGTGCTTCATTTGATCTCTTTCTACATGGGTATCAAATTTTGCATTTCGTAGCACATAATTTTACAAGCTCTTTCACTGATCATTTACTGATTTTTTTATTTATGAAAAAAACGAAAAAGCAAGAATTTACAGAAATTAAATAAAATACACTTCAGACCTGTGAAGCATGTGGTTTACTATCAATTCTCCACAAAATATGGCAATGCAGTGACAGCGATGCCAATACTATTTTACAAAGTAGAGAGAACAATCTTGTAAGGGTGCCCAATGCTTAAAAGAAAACTTCATATCAAACATTTTCCATTTTATTAGAACCAATTCTGCTAAGACAGGCACCCATTCAGATAATCAACTTGAGTCCCAAGCAGTTGAGTGATGATGTATAGTACATGCAGGCAGCCTTCTTAGATCACTAGAGAGGGCATAAACACAGTGTTAAACTGGTCCTGTTCAGTTTTGTACCTGTATGGTTTCATGGTCCTGTTTCTAGCAATAGCAAAAATCAAACTGGCTTCTGTAGGGACTGAAATTCACCCATGATATTAATTTATCAGCTAAAGCATTAAGTATCTGATCATGACCTCGGTTATTTACTATACATATGATTCAGTTGTCAGCATGATATAGCCATGACTTTAGATGGTTATAAGGAAAAGAAAGAAAACAAAAATAAAACTACCTCTATTGACAAGGAGCGAATACATGTCTCTGAAATAACTTAGGAGGCTGGAGCCTCCGTGTTGATTTCAAAGAGCTTTGGAGGGAATGTCAAATACTTAGTACAATATGGCATGAGGTGTGCTTATACCTTTAATACATCTGACATATTTGTCAAGGAGGAAAAGTGAATCTATTTTTAGAAACAGACTTTGCCAGAGAAAAGGGAGCATGAGAAAGTGCAGTTCCCACCCAAGCTGCGAATTGGTATTTCCGGGTTAAGCGACCAGAAGGCTTGATGGCCCGACTTGGAATTACAGGTTTACGTGCTTTCTTTCTCTGTCTTTATCTCTGCATTCACTAGCTCAGTGGATGGTAGGTATTTAACCAAAAGATGGCAATTTACTCCCTTGAAACAAAAAAACTTCACAGGTCCAGGTGACTTTAAAATTCACAATGCAAACAAAAGCAAGACAGGAAAGAAACTAACGTAATTCTTCAGCATCAAAGCTGCTGCTAAGGGAATTTCAAGAGTATCCCTATTTTCACAAAATATCTAGACCATCAAAGAGCATTTTCTAAGGAAATGAGAAGACAAGCAGGGTGCTGGTTTAGATGGGGGTAATAAACAACTATGGTATTTTGTTATCTTTCTGACAAAATGTAAAAATTCAAAAAATCAACTGCGGAGGCGGTGTTCAGAGATCGTATAAACCAAAGGCTTTCCTTTAATCCTTTACTAATCCCTTACTTATCTCTCCTACTGTACATGTATTGTTAACAAAGATACAAAGGGAGCAGAGACACACAGGCACTCTAAAGGAGTTAAAGTCCCATATTTCAAGTACAAAATGCAGAATACCCTCCACTGAAAAGGTCTTTGTACTGATCATAGCATATTTAATTTTTAAGATATATAAAACATTTTCACAGTAGCTAGTAGCTCACATATGCATATTTCTGGATTATTGAAACATTTCTTATTTTTTATGTTATGATGAATATAAGAGATTTTTAAAGATACTGTAATGATCACCTTTGAATTACACCAAAGTACTAAATTCTCATTATAATTTAGGAATAAATAATAGGGATGCAATTAAACTAACTTCTGTAATTTTTATGTATATTTTATGAGAGAAATTGAGTTAAAATATTTATCTTCTGCCAGAGAGAAAAATATTTACAATAGAAGAAGAACAGAAGTTGGTCCCTAAGTGATATTCCAGTCCTTTTCTGAAATTTAGTTCAAGATGAAGGTTGGTGGAAATAATATAAATTATTGACAGTGAATGCACTGCTTATATCTGAAGAAAAGACCATTCATGGTGATAATGAATTTGGCATTTTAGTGTTCCAGAGACCTGCAAGATTTTGTTAAAGGATACAATGCAACTGGAATTTTCAATCTGTCTTATTACAGACAATTGGAAAGAGACACGGCTACAAAAATGAAGCACAACTTTGTTTAGCTTAATCTTATTTTTTGGGCTTTTTTATAAGTTACTGCTATAATTTTGATTTAAAAAAATGCAGTGAAGGGGAAAACCTTTGCAGATATGACTTGTATAATCATGTGTTGTTGATTCCACATCCTTTATTGCATATTTTAATGGCTAGATGTGAAGGATTGTCAAGTCATCGAGTATGGAGGTGTCTGTGACTGTATTACTTAATGCTAGATATTTTTATGAAAAATCTACATCACTGTTAATTGCGTGTAAGTTGGTGCTGCTGCAGGAGGTATGAAACAAAGTTACAAACAAAATAAACTAAAAAAACCCCCCAACTCTTTAGAGACTGGATAAATAGTAAGAAGCATGTTTAATACAGCTAATTTATAGATGAATGTGGTGCCAAGCCAGAATACATTAACAAGGTAAGGCTGCAGGGTCTCTAGGTAAGATAATATATTGCTTTCATTAAAAAGCAATCTGCATGGACCATATCCACTAACACTGGAAACTCTGCAGCTGTCACCTTTATCAGGGGAACAAGAGCAAGCCACTACATTTTAATCACTGGAGTTTGTCAGGAACGAAAAACAGCCAGCTTCCCACAAATCAACAGACATGTATCCTGATAAGGAGAGTGAATTGGAAAAGGACAGCTACACCCCGCACTACACCACCTATTCTGGAGTGATCAAAGCGCTGTAATTGTAGCAGATAAATCTACTGAATTAGGCTCTGGGATGAAACACCCGTCTTTTCACAAAACAAACGCATGCTTACTTGAGTCATCCGTGACATACTTCACTTTTCAGTTTGAGTATTCCCAGTAGTTCACAAAGGCAGCAGGAGAGAAAAATAGGAAGCTTGTATCCAAAATCCATTGGCATTTTTTCCAAAATCTCTTTCCTGATCATTACACAGTAATTAATATCTGCACCGCAGTCACTGAGCTATTCTTTTGAGTAGCTCTGCCAGTAAAAGTAAACACAATTATTAGTTAATGCTCCTAGTCTTTGAATTTGTCATATCTGATATACATGAGAACAAGTACTGTTTTTCTATGGTAGATAATTATTCTTCAAAGAGATGGCACTGAAGAATTGAGAGAGGCAATGCTTGGGATGATAAGTAGAACTTGAAGATTCTTGCAGTATTATGAAAGTCAAATGTTTACCTCTAGCGCTATCATAGTTATAAAATAGCTATATGATAGGCAATCATAGCAGATATGACCCCTACAATGGATAATGTAATGGGGATTTCCTGTAATGAAAGAAGTATTAACTATAAAACTGTCATGGAAAATTGTTTTGTCCAAGGGAAATATGGAAATATTTGCTTGCTTGTGGAGGGATGGCTGTAACTTTTATTTTAAGGCAGGGAGGGACTGATAGACAAGATTTCTTTTTTTTTTTTGCATGAACTAGCACAGTAGAAGAAAATTAGGGAGAGATATTTTCATTTGCAAGAGCTTTGGGGTATTGATTAAAATCAGTATAATGTAACAGAGAGGTCTTTAAAAAAGAATTCTTATACTGTGTATATAAAGCTTGGAGGGAGTGAGATACGCCAGCGTCGTAGGACTTACAGTTCTGAAGTCCCCACTGAAGTACTAAACTGTCTGGGATTAGCCCGTTTCTGTGAGCTGGTACGATCCTTGCTGGCAGTCCAGGTGAGAGCACTTAGCTAAACAGCTTATGAAAATTTGCACCAGCAGTTCACGTTCTCCATCAGCAGTGAGAGGGCAATAAAATAACTATTACCTCACAAGGTAACGGTATTAATCTTGAGAAATACAGTGCACCAAGGATCATTACTATGATCTGTTATTTGCTGCTCATTAGGGGTCAAATTTAGATGGCACATGTCTTCATAGTCATAGTATTTCAAAACTTTCTAGCATCCAGAAAATATTCCAAATAAATCTACTAAATACATGCAGTTGGAACCATTCAAGGTAGTTAAGAGATCCATCCTCTCATTGCTTATTTACAGGCCGTTCACAATCCTCAAACACCAAGGCCACAGGTGTCAGGCACTGATTTGAGTTCACAACTAGACAAGTTACTGTTCGGCTGTCCCGAGGGCTAAGCCTCAGCGAAATCGCCCGGTGGTGTAGGCTCCGTGCGGGTACGCACCCCACCTCCAGCGACCGCGGAGCCACGCAGGGGCAGGCACCGGCAGTACCGGTCACCGCCGAGGCTCGGGGAAGTGCCTGGGCAGTTGTGCGGGACACAAGCCTCCGTCAGAAGCCTCGGACATCGGGAGTCTCATTTCCACCGGCATCTCTTACAAGCATACGAGATCTGTAGCTGAGTGGCTGCTTCTCCCCGTGCCCCTTTACCAGCCTCACGCGGTTACGCCAGTGCAATAAACCAGAGTTGACAGGACTGTCCACTCTATCTTCTTGCTGCTTGTCGGCCTGGCCAGCTATCCATGAGAACAGCGCGAGGCGGTTGCGGCACGCAGCTACGCAAACCAGCCCCTGTCACTTTCCCCGCTGTGTTTTTGTTCTTGCTCAAAGCTGCGATGCCCAGGCATCGCCCCCCCCGCGCCCGTGCACGGGGAGGGGTGCGTGCACGAGCACTGTTCCCGTGTCCTCGGCCACACTGTAGAACGAATCCGCAAATACTGGAATTTCCCTGGTTTCACTCGGAGATTTTTCTTATTTGTTCATTTATCTTTAACATCGCAGTGCTTCTATATGTCTTAACTGCTACAGAGGTGGGGATATCAGGGTATTTTTCTGATGGGTGTAGGAAGCTCGCCAGACAGCAAAGAGCTGCCTACCTCTGTTTTCAGGCTCTGTTTGATTCTACAGTTGATCTCGAAGTATAAGCGAATGACATTGCTAAACTCTTCTGCAAAAAAGCAGGAAGTTGTATTTACATTTTCTAAATTCTCCAAATATCTGTCTATGAGTGAGTCTTAGGCTCGATTTTGTCATATGCTTGAAACTTGCTGGTTAACGGAAGACCAGAAAACCAAATACGCAATTAGTTTATTCTTATGTTCAACGCCTCATAATCAATTATTTTTATCTCCTCTGCATTTCAACAGTCCTTTTAAGGGTAAAATAATATCCAGAACGGCATGACAATCAAAGATTTCTTTTTGGCTATCTTTTTCTTCTGAAATAAAAATTCATGTAATCCATCATCTTGAGAGCTACTGAAATAAAATCACCAATACTCTGTCAAGACTATGAAGAAAGTCATATTATCTTTCTGTTTTCTTGTACTTTACAAGAGAAGATGTGAGTATTTCACGTTGATTGCTTGATTAGCTGCACTGGGACTCTTTAAAAATACTAAAAAAATCAACAGTCTGGTACAAATCAAACACAGGCTTCTATCAATCATGAGCCTGGGGTATTATCTGAGGGTTTTACCCAGAAAGATGTCATTAAAAGTTGCAGAAATTAATTGGTGCCATTGGCTGTAATGGCCTTTCCTGACACAGTTTCTCAAATGTAAAGAAAAATTATGGATAAGGGAAATTCCTCATGGGATTTTTATAGATGTCTGCTTTGTTCTGTTATTCTTTATTGCAAATGTTATTACTGTGATCTATTGCCCCATCATGCTTTGTCTATACTGCTTATGCTATTTCACAGCCCGCAACAACTGAGGGCTTCTGTCACCGACCAAAATAGCATTTATTTTTAGATTCTGTGTTTTATATATTCCTTCAGCAATCTCTAGGTGTTAATTTTGTGTGTTTAAAATTTCATACTCGAACAGATCTTCTTTGGATTGATTAAATGTTGCCAATGATCTTCCTAGAATAATTGTGAATCTTCTCTCAGTGTGTGCATCTTCTACAGTTAGTTTAATTGCTGTACAAAGCTGCAGGAGCTATTAGTTTATTTCAGTTGTTCTCTTTTGCATATCCATGAAACAGGTCTAGTAGAAGACAGTTCTCACTCCCTTTTTAAATTTATAACTTAGAAGACTATTCTCTTAATTACAAGTTAGATTATACTGAGAGCTAACCTTCCAGAAAGGTAAGTCTTTTAGGAGCAGAAAACTGAGAAATGCAGCCTATGCCTTACAACAGTGCAAATATAGTAGTAAATGAATTCCCAAAAATTATATTTGAGATTCCCAAAAGCTTTCATATTTAATACCAGCAGGTCTTCTTAGTACCATCACCGAAGTCAGATTATGCAATTATATTACATTGCATTTTCCATTCTGGGGCTTGAAAGATCCACTTAAAGGCATTTGGGACCGTAAGTCTTGCTTTAAAAAAAAAAAAAAGCATACTTTTCTGCATTAAACCTCCTCAGAATACACTGTGTATCATTTATTGGACCTTTAGGTTAACCTGTTCAGTGTTTTCTGTAAAATGCAGTAGATTGTGATATGCTCTGGCAATATAACTAAAACCCAGCAAACATGGACAAAGAGAAAAACTTATTGCCATATTATAATTTGAGCAATGTAGGTGTGTTTTCTTTCTTTCCCCAAGGCTTTGGGCTCATCATAGGCATGTGAAGTAGCATAAAAAGATCAACATCTTTAACCGTTTGCCCAGCGTCCAGTCTGTAAAACAGTGATGGTTAGCCTGCCATTTTTCAGTTTTAATCTGCTTCTGCTGTGCACATTAGTAATCTGTCTTCTGCCCATGCTTTTTAACTCTGTCTGGTGATGCCATGCCACTAGTCTGTCTAGTTCTGGTAACTTCAGTGTACAACTTTCACACACTTTATCTCTTTGTGACTGTTGGTTTGGTTTTGTTTGGATAGTTTCAGAGCTGTGCTTCAGCTGATTCTTCACTGATTATCCTCTCCTAAAGTTGTAAATCCTTGCAGAGCCCCAGCAAGAGTTCACTGAAAACAGGATCAATGGGCTGCGTGGGCTCAAGGGATCAGTAACAGAAACACAGATTTTCTTTCTTACGGGTTTTTTGTGGCGCACCTTCTCTCACCACTGATAGTCTTATTCTAGGATAGTCTTTGGTGGCCGATTTTACATGGCATTATAGTCACATCCTGGTTGAAATAGTCAAACATTCCTATAGCAAAATTATGACCATTGTTATTTAGACTTTTGCTGTCACTCTCAGGAAAAAAAGGTCTGCATCTTAGTAACTCTAGAGGTTGAATATAGCCTTTCTCATAGAGACAGTTCCTGCAGGTCAGTGTTGTTAGACTGGACATGTTGACAAGTCCCATTCTGTGAATCTCAGATCAATGGGAAAGGGCTTTCTCCACCCTTTCTTGGTGATTTCCAAGACCACTACTCTGCCATATTTCTTACTCCACATTTATTAATTCATCCTCATCTCTCCATTATGGGTCAGACATCCATATCATTTAAGGGCCCTCACTGGGGGTATTAGGGAACTGCTGAGAACAGCTGTATGTTTGGTGTCACACTGGGTCTTCAGGCAAACCCATCAAAGCGGCACAAATCTAAATGTGAGCTCCCAGGACATTGTTCCTATCTGGAATTGTTATTTTCAGGACCACAAGCACCACTGTCCATATAACTAGGGACTTGTGGGACAACACTGTTTGCCATTCAAGCAGCCAGGGTACATGTATTTCTCCAGTGCCTGGAACTTAAAGCAATGCTTAAGACTGGGATCTTGCCTCTCCTTGTCTGATCATCTCCCAGCTCCACATGGTTTTCAGGTGCTTATTATGAGTATGGTGCTGAAGCTATTCAGTGAAGGTGTGACACAGCACGTCAAGTGATATGGCATTTACAGCAAAAGCTGTAAATAGGCAGACACATTTTTTTTAAATCAGCTAAATCAACTATTCATCATAAAACTTAGATTATTCATTATTTTGTAAAGATGTGATCTCACAAAGCATCTCACAAAAAGGCTACATTTGCCAGATTGTTTTCAACACCCAGTTCAACCCTCTGTAATTCACACCTAGAAAGCTAAAGTGACACATCTGAGGTCTCATAACCACTGTGTAGCCTTGTTTGTACTGCAAATGGAGACTGGGCTGCATGTCAGGTGCCTTTCTCATATTTGTTTAATTTCATGGGAAGAAAAACCCTTGGGCAGTATTCTGTTTCTTCTTTCTCATTCAGATAAACTTGTAAAAAGGTACTCAGAAGCAATGCATCAGAAAGTTCTTGGGTGCCCATGTGAACCACCTGTACCTGGCATATTCTCTTGGCTGCCTGCTCTGAAGATGTGAACCTAAGAAGATGCAAGGAGCATCTCCAGAGAGGATGTGCAGTTGTCTGATACAGTCATTTCTACCCTGTGCAGAGACATAAGGAGGCAGGCTGCCCTCCCTCACGTTTCCCCCAGGGGCTGGCCAAAGGATATATCAGATGGATGCAAGACCACCACCTTGCTGGAGCTCAACTACTTGCTCCACTTCCCACCATATTGCAGTAGCAGCAACCATCAGAGTCATATTTCCTGATTTTACTCTATGTATCACTCTTCTGACAGCCACCCTTACAAAGAGCTATAAAACTCAACCTGTCAACATGGTCTGGGAGTGGCGTTGGGTTTTCTTAGAGGATATTGTTCTGATTTATCAAACCTGCTTGACAAAGTTAGCAGAAGGAAACCTTTATTTTTATCAGGTCATCCATGTAGTCAGGCTACGAGCCTCTGCGTAAAGACTCTGTGAGACATACGAAAAAAGGACCTATTGTGCTTCCGCTAGTGTTGAGGCAGTGTGAAGAGGGCTTGCTTCTGATTTCTCACTGGTGTAGTTCTGCTGTTCCCAGAGGTGCAGGGACAATACCTAACAGCACAGTCGGGTCCTTTTAAAGCCCTGGAACAACGGGATGCAGACCAGACCAACTCTTTTTCAAAAAGGAACGTGGGCTTGATCCTCAGTTTGTGTAAACTGGCACAGCTGAAACTAGCTTTAGCAGGGAACTGTGGCGATTTAAAGCATTTGAGAGGCTGGCTCCCCAGGCAGAGCAATGAGAAATGTAGGCCAGCCAAAAAGAGACATAGACCGTTAAAAATATGTTGATAATAGAGATTTTTATATATATATACTGCAGGCATGTCTTTAATCTTTAAAGTTTTAATCTTTTGCTGCCTACAAGAAAGAACATTATGTATTTTTGATGTATTTTCAAAGGTCAGGCCCAAAGTCATGCTCCTTTAGAGGTCTTATGGCTGTTTGTGCTTTTTTGATGTTTGTTCCATCATGCAGACCTGATAAGTAGATGAATGACCATGATAAATGTGCATAATGAGAAAGTGATAAGAATTGCAGCATCTGACATGAGTTATGTCTCTGTTGTCCAGAAATGGAGATGCTCTACTTTTATCTTTACTCTCTAATTTCTTAATTAGAAAGAAAGCATATTTTCCACCCAGTGCCTATGTATTTGGCAAGCATGCTGTCTAATAACAAGATATCTCAGCCAATGACCTTATTATAGACACTGCTGTAATTTTTTGTTTAAAAATGTCTCTCCTCCCTGTAGAGCATGAGCCACAGGACCACGCTTTATGCAGTGATATGTAACAAAATTTACTAGACATAAAATCTGATGGGATCTTGATGATTTGCAAAAAAAGAAGGATTAGGGCCCAATCCAGCAAGCTTTTGAAAATGCATGCTCATTTTCTCACATATATGGTCTGAATCAAGTCGCTGGGATTAGTTATATGAGTAATGACACACACATGTCTTTTGAAAACCTAGCTATCGAGATCAGATTCTAATCTGAAATGCCCAGAAAGTCTGGATCCTGAAAGCCTTATAAGGGCAAAATTCTCTTTAATGAGATTTCTCCCATTGATAGGACTCTTGCTTTAGAAAGACAACAGCAGTGTAGCCATTGAAATAGTCCTCTAAAAATGAGCCACTGCATGCTGTTGGAGAATTAGAACGGTAGATTTTTTTAGACAGTGCAGTCTGCGTTCAGGGACCTTAACTTTCCAGAAATCAAATGAATGGCCTGAATTAATTTATACCAGGGATTCCTTCAATCTAGTGATTGTTCATTGTCTTAGGTCTCTACTCTGTAAAGATTCACACACTTGCATGGTTTTGCATGCCGAACACTTCCGCTGAAAAAGGATACTCATTTGTGGAAGCAGAGCTTAATGGATTGAACCTACTTCTCTCAAAGTGAGTGGCAAAACTGTTCACTTGAGTGAGAAGAAGATAAGATTAACAGCAATAAAGCTATACCAAGTTAAGAAATTCTGCATGCCGTGAGCAGCAAAACTGTATTGGCTTCAAAATCAGAGAAAGATAAATCAAAATTAATCTCTTTTGATTACATACCGCACAGCTGTTGTAATACAGTGTTTTATTCTACCATTTAATTAACTTGCATTACTTTTCTGTAACAATACCAAATTACTTGTGCTTAACGGCTGTCATGAATGGTTGAAAGCAACTACCCCAGGTAACTGCAAAAGCATATTATGCATATGTTTTTGTTGTACTTGCATTAAAAGGCAAAGTTTATAAAACATCAGCAATATTATGTGTAGCAAAGAGGAAAGAAACATTTTGTGGAGGGTGTTTATTTAGATTTTCTTCGTTTCTTTCAAGCTAAGATTTGTTTACTAGAGGCATTACAATTTAGTGAGACAAATTAGGCTAAACTTTTTATCTCTGGTGGTTTGCACATGCACTGATTGAACTAGTATTTCTTCTAAAGATTGCCTAGGAAGATAAATGAACAAGAGGAGCAATTAGAGTAAGGAAAAACTAAAGATTGGCTGACATGATTTAAGTTTACCTCTAAGGCAGTTTGTCATTTTGTCTCTATAATCTCTATCAGAATTGACTAAAACCGTAAACATAAATCATTATACTAATTTATTTCACCACACTGTGGTCTGGGAGAAGAAGATTTCATTTTTTTCAACAGACTTTGGGGATTCAAGCATTTGCAGAACTTTTTTAATATAGAAAAAAAAAACAACAAACCAGCCTAAAGAATCATTGATTAGTATTTCAGCTTCTTTAAAATCTGATCTTTTTGGTGTTAAGCCAAGAAATTTTCTTGTTACTATTGCTAAAATAACTATTAAGAAATCAGAATAATGGATAATTCAGGGCATGGATTTGATTTTTTTAAGTGACTGTATAAAGCTTAATGCATGACAAAATGTAATGCAAGGCCATCAGTTGATACTTCACTCTAGACCGGTTAATAAGCAGCCTTCTCTCCTGAGATGCATCAGAATAAAGTCTGTAGGACCGTGGCATACCTTTGTGGGAGGGAAACCAGTAGATATTTGAGGACATCCTGCAGTATAAATCTCCATGGGCTGTCACAAGGCATGTTATAGACTCTCCAAAAATAGACCTCTGTATATCTTCATTAGGAACTGTACTAACACTGACTGCCTGCAATTTTATTCAGATGCCACGGTAAAGCAAGGATTATATTATGTTGCTCTTGTCAAGTGAAATATCCCTTATCAGTGACTTTAAGGGACGCATTTTCCAATGCCATTTAGACATCTACATCCTGCTGACTTGCCTATTTGTGAATGGTGCCATTTGGTTCCAGTGAAGCTCCTTGAATATGCCAATGGCAGCAGGTTCACTACCTAAATTGTTTCCCCAAAGGAACACCATCAGAGATTTTGTCTCCTTTGTGCCCACAATCCCTCAGAGCCCTTATGGTGCAGGCTGCATGTTGCCTAATTTCACCACCAGCCAACCCTACCAAAACCAAAAGAAATTAAAGTTAGTTCTGAGAGCTAGATCCAACAATAGGGAGGAGAAGGAATGTGTCTCCAGGTCTGGGAGGGCAGCCTGCGGTTAAATCTGCTTAAGTATGTTGTGAATATTATGACTGTATTTCTAAGCCTGAGATAGGGGTGGGATTTTCATACAAAAACCTTACTTAAAAATAGGTAATTTGAGGAAGACTGGAACTTCAGGAGTCTGATTTCCTACGGATTTGTGTCTTCCATCTGATTAACTTCATAGTCCAAGAAGGAGAGTGTCTGGCACAACTATTTCTCCTGTCAGGCAATGTATAGGTCTCTGTGCACTGCCTTGGCACCTGTTTTCATGAAATCTTAAGGACTTTAACTCTCTTTCAGACCACTCTCCCTGCACCTCCTGTAACCATGTAATCAAGGGTTTGAATGCTGTTATAAGGGAATTCAGTCTGGAGAAGAGGAGGCTGAGGGGAGACCTTATCACTCTCTACAACTACCTGAAAGGGGGTTGTGGCGAGGTGGGTGTTGGTCTCTTCTCCCAACTAACTAGTGATAGGACGAGAGACAAGGGCCTCAAGTTGCACCAGGGTAGGTTTAGATTGGGTGTTAGGAGAAATTTCTTCACTGAGAGAGTGGTCAGGCATTGGAACAGGCTGCCCAGGGAGGTGGTGGAGTTGCCATCACTGGAAGTATTCAAAAAACATGTAGACATGGCACTTCGAGACATGGTTTAGTGGGCATGGTGGTGTTGGGTTGATGGTTGGACTTGATGATCTTAAAGATCTTTTCAAAACTTAATGATTCTGCGATTCTATGATACACAGATAAACATTACACATACTTAGAGAACATGATTGCATAAGCTGTGGGAAAATATGATAAACCATGATCCATCAGTAAGTATTTTTAAGCAGAAAGCTTTAGGGTTTTCAGATGCCTAGCTTACCTTGATAAATATTTCAGTTATGAGTCTTCAGTGTCTGTACTCCAGTTAATTTGCACTCCACTCAGCACAAGGAAACTATGGCAGGAAAAATTTAATTACTCCACTGCTGCTTAACATAATGCACACACCACAGGCATGCATGTTGCACTAAGAAATGTGTGCAGGACTTGGTGTTCCATTGATTTCACTGGCACATCTACTGTGGTGGCAGTCCATCCTCTGGCCCATAGTGATCCCTTGTAGTCCCTGCAAACCACAGAAGCAGCCTGCGGGGTTGGACACAAGCACTGGAATAAACCCTGCTACTTGCATTTTCTTTTCCTTCCATTTTATGCTTTTTTCCCCCCTCTTTCACTGGCAACTCTGAGTAATTGAAATCCCACCATTTCTTGAATTTATATTTCTAGACCAGTGCTTTTACCAATTAAGTTGTGTGAGCAGCTTTGAACACAAACAAAAACCTGTGGCTCAACAGTCAAATTCCCAGAGAATACAACAGAACCGCAGGGGCTTTTACTTTTTGCATGCTGCAAAAGGTTAGATGAGTTTCTTATCCCCCTCTCTCCCCCCTGTGATAGCTGGGACTGGCTATTAAGGCTGGAACACTAACTTCCATAATTAATGGCAATGTGTGGGAACAAGAAACCACTGGTATCCAAAAATGCCAAAGACTTCCAAACTTCTTTGAAATAGTTCTAAAGCCAAGATAAGTATTAGTGATGTAATGAACCAAGATTAGCTCCACTGCTTGGCCGAAAAGTAAAAGATGCCATTTCAAGGAGCAAATATTTCAGTGCTCTGTGTAGCGGTAGGCCAGTTAAAGCCAGAAAAATTCCTGCTTGATTCCTGTTCAGTTGCAAACTCACTGAACGGAGGGAGAAGAGGCAAATAGTGCCAAGTCTTCTGCCTGAGCAGGAAATACATTCTATGCTGAGAAAATGCTCATCCCAGCTTTGAACTCCAGAGGGCAATAGCCCACAGCATGACAGGTACGTAGGCGTTTATTGAAACCGTGGCATTTCCAATAGCTTTCTTGATACAACCAGCAGGATGGGAGTCATGCCAATAGACACGTTACAATGGTGGGTGTAGACCGTACAGCGAGGGTTGCCAGAAGCATGGCTGGTGACAGAGTATGGGGCTAATTGGAAAAAAAGTGCCCTCTTACCTCTGAAAACTGTCAAATGGGAGTTCAATAGCATGCTGGAAGAAAAGCAGGGCAGGACATACATGAGGAGAAGATATGTTGTAGAAGCAAATCAGAAGCGTCATGTGATTTGGATAAGTACTCATGTGTGCTAACTCATAGCTTTAAGCTGAGTGTGACAGGTGCATAAAAACTTATGATTATTTATTTTGATTTTACTTTAAAAATCACACTTTTCACATGTTAGGAACACAGGAATTCTTGCAAAGCATCACCCTAGCTGCAAGCAGTCTTGCACGGCTTTGTTAATGCAACACACCATTTGACCCTGGTTGATCAGAAACAAAAATATCTTGATACCACTAAATTCTTTAATATTATAGTTGTTTCTTGAAAAGTGCACTAGATTGGGCCTATATTTTTCAAGTAAAACACTCCCCCTCTGGCTGTGTCACTGGTAACACCAGTAAGCCCTCTCAAGCTTCTCACAGAAGGTCACTGCTACAGTGGCTTTTGCTACTACCTGGAGTCTGTGTGTTGTTTTAAGTCCTCACCAATATGTTTGCTGCCTACCTTGTCACTGCTGGCACTGTGTGTCTTCTCCCATCATGCAGAGGAGGTTTCCTTACCCTGCTCCAGCTCTGAGCAGAGGTAGCCTTGTCTGGGCACCATTATATGTTTAATCACAGGCTCAGCAAAGCAAAATGGGTGAACAATGTTTTTCAGATGAAGACTTTGCACTATTTGCTGTTACATGCTGTTAGCATCACTTCTCTCCCTGAGCTCAGGGAAGAGCTACACCTGCCTGCCAAGGCTTTCCTGGGGACAAAAAGTTTATCATGAAGCAGTAGGAAGTTAGTCAGCCACCCATCTAGGATTCAGAGAGGTGAGGGATGAAAAGATACTTCAATGTGCATAGATACTTCTGAATACCTTTTTTATTTTTTAGTCCCAAATTGATACTGCAGCCAAATATTCCTGTTCCTGTAGCTATTTGTTTATGTTGCACAAGTAACTGGCTATTTGGCTTTTTTATTTTTAGGTTTTCTAGGGTTTACCTTCCCACACGAGTTTTCAGAGCAGATACTGTACAGCTGCATTTTGTTGTAGTTTTACAGGGGCAGCGTGGGTATAAGGTCTATTACCCACCTTTAAGGTAAATAACACCGTCTCAACTGCTCAGTGAATAATTGGAAGCTGTGTCTGGTTCAGGCTGAGTACAAGTAAATTTGAGATAAATCCAGGTTTGGGTTTTTTTTTCTTTAGTTGGGTTTATTTTTGCATTCTTTTTAAAACACCTAAGTTTGAGGGTTTCTTCTCTTCAACCATTAACTGGAGCAACAACACAGGTTCTTTAGAGTTCTACAAAGCTGTTTGATGATCACATACTTACAGAGGCAATACCTATGATGCCAGAACATTTCTACCTCTCCTGTTAATCCCAGGAATGGGCACCATAATCACAGATCTTGTTATCCCTGGGTGTGACTCATTTTTAAAACTGGAACCATCGCATGGGGCTTGACATTACCATGCTTGCCTGTAACTAAATCTAGAATCTGTTCTATCACTGCCTTTGTACTGAAAGCACTACATTTGCCTGTTTTAGATACCTGAGGGTCGTGTTTCCTTCTGTAGAGATAACCTCTTGCAGCAGTTGCATTCCACTGTACCCAGGAAAGTCCTGCACAGTGAAACTAAAGAGGATCTTGTTTTTTTTCTCCTTATTCCTTCTTTTTTCGAGTGTAAGTCTTTCAGAGCTCTTTTCCAATGGTGTCTTCTTTCTGAATGGGGAAATGCAGTGTCCTTGGCTTTTGCCAGACTGTTTCTTCTTGCCCTGTTTGTAAGCTTAGAGTCTACAATGCTTCCTATGTGCCATGCTAATATCAATAGTATAGTGAACCTCAACATGAAATAAAGGTTCTAAAGTTACATGAGAGAACGGTTTCACGTTAGGAGTAGGAGTGTTACAGATACTGGATCAAAACAAAGGCAAGCAAGTTAAGAAGGTTACACGGAGAGTATATTAAACCCCATCCTACACTGTGACCAGCACACAGTGTAGTGTGTGTGATTTTTTATTTCATGTGCAAGAAATATCTTTTCCGTAGATTTCAAATCCTGTATTGGGCTGGACACATTAAAAAAAAATATTTTGCATTGAAGCAGTAGCTCACATGAGAATTTCTTTGCCTCACTGAGAACTTTGGCATCTATATTAAAAAAAAAATAACATAAAAGTAACACTTTGGTATTGCTTAAATATGCAGCGAGAGCTGCCCCACATTACCATAATTTCCATTACTACTGATGTATATAGATCTTGATATATATGAAAACAACAGTTATGTCCCTAGCACAAGCTTTGTCTGTATTGAAATTACATCGTACCTTTTAATGGCAAAAAAGTACTACTTTTCTTTAACATGAGTTTATATCCACTAATTCTGTGTTGTCTTTTCCACCCTTGCATTTCTACATTGTTCCATTCCATCTACTTGCTTCCCAGGACTCACACAAGTTGGATTAAGTATATTATATGGCAGAACAATTAGTTTTTAATCACAAATATTTTGCATGTTGTTTTTCTTGAAGCACAGTTTTGTTCCCTGTATATTTTAATAGTTATCTCTCAGATTTATATCCTACCTTTCCGACCTTTTGGGTCTGTGCCTGCATGATACTTTTAGAGTGCTGATGGTGACCTACAGCCCTACCCTGTACCTTGTTCCTTGAAGACTGTATCCTCTGCCAGAGCATCTCCTATGCTAGCCACATTTTTCCTGCATCTCCAATGCTTAAAAAAGCCCCAGTAGGTAGTTTCTGCTCTCTCCACTCAGGACCAAAGTAAAAGGATTGCAGAAAAAGTAACAAGGGGCTTTGTTTTAAGGTGTAATCAAACCCTCCCATACCAAAACCAGCACTGAGCTGTGTTTAATGCTTTTTATTTTTCTAGGAATGGTTTATTGAGGTACCATAGTACGCAGGTCCACACCACTCAAGTATATTTTATTCAAACACATCTTTCAGAAGGGGAGAAAAGGTATGACAGATAAAACATGTGATTGCTAACAAGAGCTCATACAACTTTCAAAATGTGGCGTGGCAGGCATCTCTTCACACTCTGGGCAAATGGCACATGGTACCGGGAGACATTAGGTTTTTAAAAGTGAAGTTAAACTGATAAATTAGACCTCATTTATTGAACAGCAGTTACAGCCAATTGCCCAGGGAGTCATTTGACACCTTTGAAGACCCTGCTAACTTAATTGGTGATAGTTTGGGGGCTGAAGGAAACATTTAAGCCTGTAGCAGCAGGACACCGTGCAGCATGAAAATGGAGAAGACAGGCATTCTCACTGACAAGGGGAGTCATATATAGATTTTTGTGTCCATTGTTTTCGCTTATTTGTGTGTGTGCTTTACTCAGTCAATCAAATATAATTGACACCACTGGGTTCTGTTGTTTTGTGGATGACAGGAGCTAATGCAAGGGAAAAAAGCTGGAAGTAAACTTCCCCCTGAAAGGCTGTGTAAAGGTTTTTCCACTGGGCTTGTGACAATTTTTGCTCAATTGTATTAATTGATGTAGTGACAAGGCAGTTGGAAAGATGATGGATACTGATCACTACACTTTTTTTTTTTTTTTAAGTATCTGGGCATTAACATAAACTCTGCTTTTGTGTAAGCGGTAGGAATGCAGCCAGTAAGAACATAAGACGAAGGTTTAAGCCCACCTGCAGACCAAGTTCATGAAACTCGACAGTCATGGCTGGAGATTACTACAGAATGAGCAAGGGATATTGCCTTGGGACAGACTTTTACTGAGGACATCCATGTCTCCACTTTGACTTTTCTGTTCCATTTTTTCCCCTTGTGTCAAAGCTCTCCAGATGTACTGTCTCCTTGCATCAGCTCAAAGGGCATATTTAATTAAAGCTAATCTGGCTCTTCCAAAGATTTAAAGTATCTCCAAATTGAGGTTGGAAACTTGGTTGCCTGAATGAGGTGATAGAGGAGGTCATTAGATTTTGGTTCCCACAGCTAGGTGACTGGCTTCCAGCTCTGCGGACGGAGTACAAGTGTGGGTGATGCCTGGATTCAAGGTATGATGTAGTAACAACCACGTGCCTTTCTGTGAGAATGCTGACAAAATCACAGACACATTCATTATTGTGCATCACAACTTTCCACAGGGGACACTGTAGTCCCAGCACAAAGGAGGTGCCCCCATGTGCATGTGACCAAGAGCGTTACACACAGGAATGTGGTAACGCAAGCGTAGCTTTGCCTTTGAATACAGATGCTTGGTCTGGGCTAACACAGACATCAATCAGTCAGTTTCCTAAAGGATGTAATCTCTGGAGTTGGCTCAGTATGTAAATTACATAATCATAATCTAAGTTTTTCTGAAAAGACACCAATGTCAGGTCCTTGCTTCTGTACTTCATTCAAAGGAGGTGGTTAAAAATGGAGTTTGTAAGAGTCCAGACTTCTAAAGGAGAAATTCTGAGGCCTTGATGCAAAAATGTAAGTACACCTGTGAATCAACATTAGGGGGAGCATAGGTATCATCTATGAACACAGGGGTTGAGTGAATATTGAACCTGTCATACTCTTCCATTTACTCATTGTCTGCAGTTGATCAATTGATGATAAATGCATTTCATATGTTAATCTCCTAATTAGAAACTTGACTTTAAATATCCCACCATCTTCTTCTGGATCCTATACCTGTAACTGGCTTAAGATCTACAGGAAGAGGGGACATTGCCCAGAGAAAGTTGTCCCCAAATATCTCATCCAGATACAATGTTTCATGAAGAAAACTCAGGCAAATTCAGGAAAACCAAGGCATTTTTTTTTTCCATAAATAATTATTCCTATGGATGGCTCTATCCCATAAATATTTGCTGCAGCAACTTGCAATGTAACAATTGTGCCCACAGTGTAAGTGATCGCAATTAAATTCCTCCTCTACCACTGACATTGCAATTGGTAGCAATTTAGGGTGAGCGCCACAAAAGGACTTAATATCTTGCTGCTTCTGGAAATCCGCAGTACAAAGTAAAGCACTATCTTCTCCCCACAGTGCCAAAAACCACATAAGAACAAGTTACCCACAAAAAGCCAAACTGGCTAGGAGGAGTCCAAGTTAACAGAAAGGAAATATGTGGAAAGAAGAGACTTAGCTCTGCTCTGCTCTGTGAGCAGGGAAAATGAGGCACCTCTTTTAGCCAGAGCTGTAGCCAGGTGCAACCTCCCACCTCTGGATTTCTAACACAGCTCTTCTCACGTGCTTTGGTGGTACATTGGCTCACAAGAAATGGTGCCCGGTCATGGATTCACTGCCCTCCTCTCTCTGATGTGGAGCAATGTTTTGTACCTGAATTTGGGGAAGCATTGTGACCCCAAGTCTGTAGGACACCGGATGGAGGTTGTCCCATTGGCTCTCGCTGGAGCTGTTTCAGGAGAGGTGTATCCAGCCAGTATAGAGCCTGGATTTTGCTGGTGGTGGCTGTAAGGAGTCATTCTCTTCTCTGATCAATGAACAATTTGGTGCCAGGATTTGTCTGGTTGTGCAGCAAGAGTTTTACTGGTGGACATAGGAGAGTCTGGAAACTGTCTCTTTTTCGATTTGCAGACTGCAAAGTTATTTTACCTATATTTCCACAAATCCCTGGGAAAAGTGCAACAAAAAGAATCCATTGTTCCCCTCTGATTTCGAGCTTCACAGATTTTCCCCTTTGTATGCCTTGGTGTTCCTGATTGTAGAGCATACTGTGCAATACGTGAAACAGTTGTGTCTCCTGCAAGGGCTTATATCTCTAGAAAAAAGGTGGAAGCATTTGCAAACTAAGTGGTAGATAATCAAAAGCAGATACTAAAATAAAGTAAACAATGTCACAGCAGAATTATCTTAATAGTTCGGTCAAAGAGTAAGAAATTCTTTTGTGTTATTTCTTTGGTACCTATTGATACAGTTTGCCCATTTGAAGAATGCCAAGTAGCTACCAAACGGAGAGCCATAACTTTCACACTTCATTGAAGGATAGAGCTGCCTACCAACCAGTGCAGACTCCTGGTATAAAAATTGGTATGTTTGCATACCTATGGAAAGGAAAACCTTTGTTTGTATTAGAATGACTAAGGTCAAGTAAGAAGGTTAAAGACAACACACTTCAGCAAGTAAGGAAGAGGGAAGAGGGAAGGAACAGCAAGTCATCTGAATGAGGGAAGGGGATACTCTTTTGGCATAACCTTAGTGTAAGCAGGTGAATTGCTGTTCTTGTAGATTCTTCAGCTTTGTCTTTTGTACATGTAAGTGTTCTGCCTGGTTTTGGATTTTATAGGCAATTGCTGTACTTAGCCTGCTTTGATTAGCAGCTTAAGGGAACTGGAAGACAACACGATGTTCCTCACCCAAGGATGTGGTTAAGGCTATAAAATGGGGCCCAGGAACACCTGAAAAGTTTCAGCTGCTAAGCACATCCTCCACACTCTAGCCAAAGGATACAGACGCCCCTTTGAGTTGCACGGGCCACGGGAGAGTGGTCATCAGAAGTATCAAAGGAGGCAGAAATTTTCCAGTCACTGTTGACGACACCGAAGGCTCTCTGCATGCAATAAAATACCGGGGTATAGCTTGAGCTTGGAGGCTCACAGAAGGAGATGTGTCACATTTGTGAAGGTAAGATTTTATTGCTTATGTAGGAACTTGCAAAATTATGAGGAAGCCAAAGCTCAGTATCTTGAAGGAAAACATAAAAGTTAAAATATTCACGTGATTAAACAGAAACTGCCTGATGAGACTTTCATTTTTGACAGCAAGTTCATCTAAACCATTTGAATTCCACTAATTTCAGTAAACTTTCATTCACAACCCTGTAATATTTAAGAATATACAACATATCCTCCATGTTCAGATGCAGTATGACACAAAGAGGTGATTTCCCTGGGACAACATACACAGCAAACTGCTGAATCAAATCTGGAACTCGGTTCTTCTGGAACCACCATACCGTTACTTCAAGTGGCTGATCCTACTAGGGAATTAGTACATATTATTGTCCTTGTAATTTGGCAGGTAGCTTCTAAAATGTGTAAACAGAACCAGCCATTTTCTGCTGCCAGGGAAAACACCATATGGCTGGAATTGTGGATTTCTTGCAAGGTGCCATGAAACTGGTAACACATGCTGTGAAGTCCCCTGCAATACAGGTCTGCCCAAGACAAGAACCGACACAGAAAGAGTGATTTGGACATGCACAGGTGAAATGAGATTTAGAATATTTTTTTTTATTATTATTATCTTCCCTTTTAGATCCCTTTCATATACTTCTGAAAGTATTGGTGTCATCCTGGAGTTGACCTTACTAATTAATCCTTCAGAAGTTTGATCAAATATGTATTGATTTATGTTTCTGTCATGTGTTGTGTCATTATACAAAGTAGGAGCATGGCCTGGCATCACTGAAAAAAATCTGTCAGTGGATGTTTTGTTCCATTTCAGCGGGAGATTTTTGTTCTATGCAACCCTTGTATGAACGGAGAGGGAGTTATTTTCAGACATTCCTGAAACTGAAATAACTCCACGGTGTTAGTACAAACAGTGTGAAATAAATGTACAGACACTTCCCCCTGCAGATGTTTTTAATTTTCGGGTTAATTCTTCCAGTGTAATTATGGCAGTGTGGGAAACATTGGCAACAAAGAGTGAGTCTGTAGTCAACATCTTTTCTGTGTCTCATTACAAAGTTGGAAATACTACTCTGTACTAGGAAAATAAAATCCAGTATAGCCTGGGAACTGTGGCTCTAGGATCTATTATCTCTTCATAGTGGAATGAGGCCTACTTTCAAAGTCCAAGACACAAAAAAGGTGAATAGTGGTATTTCTTGTTCAGGTGGTGAACATCCTAAGTTAAACTTCATTACAACAATTTTGTCAGTTATCCTTTCCTTGTCTGTTTTGTTGTTTAAGATAAACAACAAGTGAAAATCCTTATGCTAAAAATTGGAACGAAGACTGGATTCATTCAAAGCAGAATGTTTCCCAAAGTATTCCATAAGCTGTCATTTGTGGGAGCTGTAATGCCTTTAGGAAATCTCATTAATGCATGGTACAGATCATCCTTCAATTCACCATCCATCTATTTAAAAAAATCCATGCATTGTTATTTATTATTCTTCTTGACGTATACAGATTGCTTCACAGAAGACATGGGAAAAAATGACATTTATTCAAGGGGCTTTCAGAATATGCTTCAGCTTATCACAATAATTGTGACAAATACAGAGGCAGCAATGGATGCATCCCAGTATAAAAAGTACAAGTGTGATTCTTCACTGTAGTACTGAGGAATACAGTCTCATACTGCTGTCAGTCCCTTCATGCTTAGACATATATGCTATAACTTCTTATCAAACAACATTTTTTAGTTCCAAACAATCATTTGCATACTCCTTGATAGTATCCTTTGGACGCATATAATATGTATGTCATACCAACATGCAGGTGGATGATGTTACGTGTTAGATAACGACAAATCTATCTACAATTGTATTTCACTGTTGCTTTATCTGTGTATAAATGCAAACGTGTGTTTGGGGTTTGTGCAAAGCCAGATTTGTCCATTTATCATCTAATCAGATTTGCAGGAATGGAAAAGCTGTAGTTCTCTTTTAGACAAATTTGATGAGGTTGTACTATGTGTGGCATGTGCAGAGACTGGTTCTTCCATGTGCAGAGATGCAGCTTCCTAATCTATGTGTACATGCCAAATTAACTCATGATACTTTGTGCTAGTCCTTTCAGGTCTTCGATAGGTAAATTTTGTCTTAAGACACACAGGGATCCTGACTAACGCCCACTGAAATTGTGGATGTAAAACAGAGGATTTGTGTCAAGATAGAGAAGGCTGGAGAAGCTGTACCTCAGATCATTAATGCCTTGTGGCGTATCTCCAGGCTTCTCCATGAAGACACCACTGCATCACTTCTTCAGTTTCCCATCCACAGCACAGCTGAATGTGGTCCTAGACTCAAGTCTGTTGCAGTAAATTATATGGGAAATGGCTTTTTTAATATAACCACTATTGAGATGCCTGTGTAATTAGGCTTTTCTAACAGAGTTTATCAGTAAGCAGCGCCCTTTCCTACTTCATAATTAGCATCTAAATTATGCACATTAGCTCAAGATTTTAATAAGACTTCACAGGATCTAGGCCTGGAGGGTACATCAGGGGAGTAATAAATATTTTAAGGAGTAGCATGTATAAAACATTAGGTGCATGTGGAGATTATAATGGAAGTGCATTACTTTTGATAATGTCTTGGGTTAAATATTCCAATAGCAGCATACCTGCTGTATAAAATCCTGTATTTTGTAGAATTTAAAGACTGCAGCCCATCAGAGCACTTTAATTCTGCTTTTTCACTCATAAGCAAGGCAGGTGCTTGGGTGTACATGCAAATATGTTAAAGTTAATGGGCCTTATATGAATGCAAGCAGTTGCCAAAATCGACTGTAAAATCAGAACCTTCTTTAGTAAATAAATTCAAGAACAGCTTTTGCACAAATTTCTTAACACTTTTTTACTAAATTTATTCTAAAAACCAAAGTCATTTAGGCAGAACAAAGAAATTTGGTAACATCATAAAAACAGAGTGAGGTCAGGAGACAACACCCATTCAGTGGGTTGTCTTACCCTTCTGTTTTTGCTGAAGCTACGCCAATGTCATATAGGTCTAAACTTTGTTTAATCACCATGTTCATGTGTATGCTTGCATTTGCCAAGCAGGATGACGTTTTCAGCTGATTTAAACCAGCATATTGGATCAATGCTCTTAGTGTTTTACATCAGTGGAGAATGCTGCCTGTACTATGCAGCTGGCATGCTAAAAGAAAAAAGCTGGGGTTTTCTTGAACTCGCTACCTTGCTTGCCACAGCGGGAAGCAGAAATGTAGGGCACATCTTCCTTACCACATTCCTAGGTGAATGAAAGTGTGCCATGCAAGAAAAACATGATGCAGCTGGATTCATGTAATAGACAGAGTATTTGTAGGGTTCACTCCAGATTTTGACACCTGCTTTTCACCAATGAAGTGTGATTGTGCTTGCACATTGGAATGAAGCTGACAGCATTCTTGCAGGCCATCCAGGAGCTTGTGTTTTTACTTTTCACAGTAATACATGAAAAATGAGCAAAGAAAGCTGTTGGTGTGGTTATCCAAATTTAATTTTCTCTTTCTGTTTATTGTCCTGCAGCTGTTTCTTTAACCCACTCTATTGATCTAGGGAGGGGAGGTTTAGTGCTGTGCCACAGTCACCTGCTCCTTGGGGAAAGGATAAATGGATAAATCCCCCAGAAAAAGAAGGAGAAGAAAGGAAGGAAAAAAAAAAAACCAACCCTGAAGATTGACTGGGGGCCCTAGTGGATTCCTTCTTACACCAGAGCATCATTTAAGTCTATGTTCTTCCATCTACCTTGTTTGCAGTAAATAGCTGCCCATTATGTCAGGTCAGGCAAGCGCTGTGGCGTCACAGCTCAGCAGCCGTGATCAGCTTGCCAAGCATGCAGGGGACAGCCCCCAGGGAGCAGACACATGTGTCAAGTTCTTGAGCTGTCAAGGCTCAAAGCGACAGTTTATCTGGAGGGTTTAAAACATCCTTGCAAAGTTTCCCCTTCTTCCCTTCCCCCCTCCTCTTGTTGACAATCTGCTTGAAAGAAGACAGATGCTGGAGCAGTTTTCTTTAGACTTGTTTAATTCCACAAGGTGCAATTCACCAAAAACAATTTTGCTCGTCTTTTAAGAGGCAAAGTTGAGGAGGCAGACATGTTGTTGGGGGAAGGACAACGGGTCCTTTATGCTAACACAAATATCCCCAGATGAATTTGATGCTGTTATTGCATCTTCCTTATGTTCTTTGCCCACAATAACCAAACTACATTAAAGTTCCTAGAGCTACCAAAGAATTGTGTCTGGGGTGACGTTTTTCAAGCCACTTTTCAACCACAGTTAGTTAAATATTTTATAGCCCTTTAACACAGCACCGAGTTAGCAATATGACATATATTTCTCCCTTGCAAATATAGAATTTTAGTCTTAGAACACAATAGGGGTGTCTGTGAATTTGTTTCCACGAAAATAAGATTTATCTCATAAACTGAGTTGAATCACTTATAAAAGCATATCTTACAATGCCAGTTTCATATTACCACCACCTTTGCAGCCTAATTCTGTTCGTGGTACAAATCCAGAGCCATTTGTTCTAGACATTATGTCCAATAGAGTATGCTTTAAAAATATAACCTCCAAAAAATTATTCTGTACTCTTTTTGTAGTTTGTCATCCTCTGATCACAAGGAACCACATTTTCACTCAGGGCGAACCTTTTTCTGCTCCTGAGTGCCTTTTGCCACACATGAAAGATAATGCCTATATTTGTTTCCTAAGCTGCACCTGCATCAGGAAGAAAGGAAGCATACCGTTTCAAGAGATCACTTTTTTTATTGTGCTTCCTTTTTGTCTTCTACATACAAACACAGGCAGCCAGTAATAGAAAACTTTCCTTTGAGATGATCCTACCATTTCCCATCTCCATAGAACAAGAAAAATTATAAAAGTAGTGGAGAAAAGCTGAAACATGCCTCCCTCACCACCACTTTTGCCATGCTTGATCTCCTTGAGTAATTGCTTTTCTCCATCTGAAGTTACAGAGTTTAGAAGAGGTCCCAGCAGGTGGAGGGATAGTTTAAACAGGGGAGTAGACAGAAAGATGCATCAGGTTTATTCTTATGCTTTCTTCATTCTTCAGACAAGGGAGTGCCCTTGAGCTGTCTGCAGACACAAGTGCTCAAATGCTTTGGACTTCTACATGTATGTCCAAACTCAGGGCCAGCAAACTGGCTTGCATGGCATTCTCACTTCTCTGTATGGTTTCTCGGTGCAGATCATGATGCATATGCACATAGCACTGAACAAAAGTGCACCCGCTCATCCTTCCTTTAACAGGTAACCAGTCAGGTTTGGAGTTAGCATCATGACCCTGTGGTAGCTCTGTTTGATTTGCATCTTCCAAAAGTCTGTCTGGAAAATTTCTTCTCACAGAAGCCATCTGACTAACCAGAGGGGTCCATTATAACATCCATGCACCCTTTGGTATCTATTTCATCAGAAAGGGAACACTCACAATAAGCATATTTGCAAAAGACATCGGCTAATGTCTGAACCTCCTCTTAGAGGCTCTTTTCTAAATGTCTTCAGGTGGCTATAGTCTTTTCAACTAATTCCTATGATTTTCTTCTGATTTACACCCAAATTCAGATAAAAGAATCTATACTGACCCTGATAGCAGTAGCAATGTCATCAAGTCTATTTCTCTGGTCTACACAGTTTCCTATGCCCCTCCCAATTTTCTTAAAAGTGTTATGTTAGATATTGCATCCAAACCTGAACTGACAGTTTAGTTACTGCCAGCAGGGCACTGTTAATTTCACTCAGATGTAGTACAAAATGCCTTACAGTAGCACTGAGCTTTACAGGTGTGGCCTGCACCATGCTGAATCTGTAGCACACACCACCAGGAATTGAAGAAAAGGAAGCGCTGTCACTTGTGCTACGTGTAATTTTTCTTTTCCCATACTATCAGCAGGCTGTTAAGATAATTTTTGAAGCAAAAAGAAATGCTGCAGATTAGTTGTAACAGGTTATTTATCACTTCATTGCTCTGCAAATCTTTTTAAGTCATCCCCTCTACTTTTGCTTGTCAGCTTACCAGCCACTGGATGAGCATCTTGGGCTCTCTCAGGCCTGTGAACTGAGCCTGGATGTCATGGCACAGAGATGCCACAATATAAGGTCTCTGAGCAAGATTCCACAACAACAACAACAAAAAAAAAAAAGCTGGGAAACAAGCTTTTCCAGCAGTAAAATTTTACTAGCAATGCAACTACATAAAGTAACTTCTGGGGGCCTCCAGCCTCTGCTTAACACAACCCAGGCTCAGTGGAGTACTGAGACATGAAGTAAAGATTTGGAGTTACATCTGGGTACGTGATCTCCAGCTGGTGCTCTGGGCTGGTTGGGCAATCTCATTCCTCTGTGCAACTGCTTCACAAGGACAGCACAAGTGAGCCTTCCAGAGCTAAACCTACATTATTTTCAGCCCCAGCCACCCCCTCTCTTATCTGTGCTAGCACATAGCGAAGTGTCGATGACTGGTATTCTTCCTGTTTGTTGTATCCAGCATCCTTAATCTTTTCTTCCACTAAGTGACTGCATGCTATGTGAGAAAGGCTGAAGTAAATGGAGCAAATGTATCTCTCCATGTTAGAGTTTCTTTACATCCTTTGCATAAGCTGGTAAGTGGCATAAAAATGCTCATGAGGCAATTAAGTTTTTTTAAAGCAATGGAAGGTGTGAAGGATGTATCCTAAGCATAGGGCTATGCTCTGAATAATGAAGAGAAAATAAAATATTTAACATGCTTTCTTTCTCTATACTGAAAAATAGAATGAACCTATGAACAATACGTGATCATAATGCATATGACTGGATGGACAACCTCATGGTTGGCATAATCAGACCTTTGAGTGTGTGATGCACTATACAAACATGAGGTTACTTCAACAAAGTTTTTTGCCTTCAATACAGAAACTGAGCAGACAGTTTGTAGAGATTATATTTTTTTCTTAAATGGCTTTCATACATGTTGGCATGGAGAGCAAAGCTTGTTCGTACTACACTGGAAAGTAGGAGTTAGAGTATAGAAAGTGCCAAGTACTACAGTAACTGATGAATGTATATTTTTAAATTATTTTTTCTTATTATGATGAAATTGATAACCTTGATACACCTCCTCATGACTAACAATATTCCAAAATCACAATTTTTCTGTCTCTTCTACGTCTTCCAGTAAATTCAAAAAGTGATAAGGTTAACTATTTTATATGGCATTTAGATTTGTTTTTGACAGTGGCCTATGAACAGTGAGTGACCTTGCTTACAGCCACCCATGACCATGCCTTTCAAAAGAGCTCTTCTGTGTTGTTTTGTGACAGCTTTGAAAGGTATATCACCATTGTCAGAGAGCCCTCCTGAACTTTGAACAGTGTTTTTAAAAAGATGTACTTGATCTTAAATAGCAGAACTGTATGGATTTGGCTTTCCACACCAAAATTCAAGATTTCAGAGATGGTAAGAGCATCCAGGTTAGCACTGTTAAGATGCTGTTAGTGTCCTGATGGTTATACGGTGCAGTGGAAACTTACTAAGCCATCCTTTAGGATACCAAGTCTCTATCCATTTCAGGAATGCTCAGAATTTTAACAAGGGAGCACTTCAATTCATAAAAAACATGCTGCAATCAGGAAAAGACAATTTATCACGAAGTCTTTAAGTGCTTTTTTCCTGTTAAAATGCATCAAACTGAAGAACTGAGCTGTATTATTGCTATTCAAGGAAAATTTGCCTAGTGATTAGAAAATGTCATTAAAAGGAAAATGATTGGCTGTAAAAGTCTTTCCCTGATAAAATGTGTTGACCTAAATGATATTCCTCAAAGGTAAGTCAGAGTGTTATGTGATGTTCTTTTATCGATTGTTGATTCTATGTGTACCTCTGGGAACAGAAACCACAAAGAAATGTTTTGAAAGGAAAAAGAGTGACCTTTTCTATGGAGGCATTTTAATACTATGTGATGCTGAAATAAATAACTGAAAGTATAACAAAGGAGGAAAAAATCTTTGTGAAAAAGTAGGAATTTTTATATATTCAGGATGAAATCAGAGCTATAGTACAGCAACTGTTATCTACACAGAAAGCTATAACTTCAAACCTGCCCTTTATATTTATGCACTCAATACTGGAGATGTGAGGTAAAGGTTTTGCATAGAAAGCAGTAAAGCCCCATCTGGGATGATAAATAAAGTGTTGCATCATTGTCATAGTTGAGAACCAGAAGTTTCTACAGCAATTTTTTTGAAATCCTCTTATATATATAAAAAAAAAAAATTCTGGTTTTGTTTGTTTGTTTGTTTGATATTTCAGTCACAGATACTGGTATTGTTTATTAGCCAAGCCAACTCTCATATCCTTAAAAGAAGAGGCTTGGTGGATGTTATAACAGTAGAAGGAAATTGAACTACTTTTATGTAACTGGAATAACTTGAAGATCATGATTACTTTTGGTGCAATATCTGAATCATGTTACTGGAAAGCTTATTTCTGGCCATCTGTCAGGCTGACATATATGCTAAGTTATATACAAGCCTTACGGGGAGCACCATGTGACTTATTCTTCATCAGTTTCTTTATGGTCTAAAGAGAACTAAACAATCCATCCTAAGCCTAATGTATTCCAAATCCCGAGAGGAGGAAGGAGGGTAAGTGTGGATCTATAGAGGGTTATGACCTTTAAGAGAACTCCAATTACAGGTACTGTGGGTAATTTCTCTTGGATCTTTACACGCCTTGAGACTAAGTAGTTACTATTCTTGTGTGCAAGATATGGCTATATAAACTAACATATATCATGAAAATATTCCTAAACATTTTAGCTGGAATATATTTTGAATGTGGTATTAATGAATCATAGGAACAGTTTAATACTGAAAATCAAACACAGCAGAATGGAAATAAAAAGGCATTTATGTTAGAAGGAGTTTTTGTAACATAGTGGAAATATAAATAGATTTTGTTTAGACAGAATATTCCATCTGTGTTTTGTATCTCGTTATTGCTAAATTATAGTAGTCATAAAACTGAGTGAACTGAAATTGAGCAGCCAGTACTAAGAAGAACTAAATCTAAAGATGGAATAGAGGCTTAAATCTTCACCTTTCCGTAATTTTTTTTTTCCCCTTCAAAAGAGAACTGGTTAAGTTGTTTCTAGGTACTTAAGTTTTTCTGCATTTTTAAAATTCTAACTGGGATTTGAAATAATATATAGAAAAAATGTACAATATTGCCAATCGATTCCTGGGCAGGAAAGCAGAGCGGGCAAGCACAGGGTTCCTAGTATTTAGCTGGAGCTTTGTAGCTTCCTTGCTGTGGTTATTAAAGGCATACAGAAGTACATAGCGTTTCTCCCCTCCAAATGTGGACAACAAAATTTGCTCACTTTTCTATTCTCATTTGTGTGAATTTACCCACTCTTTAGTTTATCTCTGCTACTCATCAGCATTTGAATCCAGGGGAAATATGTCATTCTGCCGTGACCTGGAACAATGTCTTTTCCTTTAGGGCAAAGGCTTTCCAAACTCAGAAGCTACCGGTGATAATTTATGCTATTCTAGTTAATGACACAAAAGTTGATCTCCCTGTCACTGGAGATGCTTAAATTTGAATCTGCAGAGGCTGGGACAGTAGAAACATTGTACAGCAGTGCATTGTGGTTCAGGTCATGTATTGCAGGCAAGGAGAGGAGGGAAGGAGCAGAAGTGCTCAGGGCAGAAGCTGGGCTGGAGGTCTGCCTGCTCAGCAGATCAGCTTGGTCCACAAGTTAAGAATAAGCCAGCACCCACCAGAACTCAAAAAGGGACATGCTTCAACAGAGGACTGTTGTGGTTTAGCCCCAGCCGGCAACTAAGCCCCACGCAGCCGCTCACTCACTCCACCGCGGTGGGACAGGGGAGGATGGTGGGACGGGGGAGAGAATCAGAAGAGTAACAGTGAGGAAACTCATGGTTTGAGATGAAGACAGTTTAATAGGTAAAGCAAAAGCCACACTCACAAGCAAAGCAAAACCAGGAATCCATTCCCCACTCCCCATGGGCAGGCGGGTGTTCAGCCATCTCCAGGGAAGCAGGGCTGTGTCACGCGTAAGGGTTTCTTGGGAAGACAGATGCCATAACGCCGAATGTCCCTCCACCCCTTCCTTCTTCATCCCAGCTTTATATATCGAGCATGACATCATATGGTATGGAATATCCCTTTGTCCATCCTGGGTCAGCTGTCCTTGCTGTGTCCCCTCCCAGCTCCCCGTGCACCCCCAAGCTGCTCGCTGGCAGAGAAGCTGGACTGTTCTTGACTACTTAGCAACAACCCAAAACATCAGCACATTATCAACGTTTTCTCATTCCAAATCCAAAACATAGCCTCACACTAGCTTCTGTGAAGAAAATTAACTCTAGTCCAGCTGAAACCAGGACAAGGAGGAAAGTGGGAAAGGAGATGTTCTCCTTGCCTGTTGGAGAAGGCAAAGGAGAGCACTGCAGAGCAAAGCTGTGTTTTGATATTAGTCAGGAATTTTCCCATCATCTCCAGGGTTTTCTTGGGTTGAAGAGGTGGATCAGGCCAGCAATATCACACATCGCTGATTCTTCTTCTTCTGTAATAGCAGCTGTATGCCTGCTCTGTTGCTAGAGTGTCCCCTCCAGATGGCTATCCACCTTAGCCCACTTTCCACTTCGGCACTCACCAGCACCTAGATCCAGCACCCGTCCCCACTGGGCACTTGTCTGCTCCCTGCACAGCAGTAACACCAGCACATCTCCCACCTCCTGTCACATCCCAGCATCCAGAGCTGCCTGAGCAAGGGGTCACCTGAGACCCTGCCTGCCGGGGAGGCCGTAGAAGCCGCTCCCCAGCCCCACAGCCTGCATGTCACCCTCCAGCCCTAGCACCTTGCCCTCAGCCCTCTCTGCTCTTGCTGGAGAAATGGTTTCCTGCAGAAGCAGTTTTGGTGGCTGTTGCCATGTTCAGCAGTGGTCGCCGTTTCATGTGCTGACACAAGTTTCCATCACTTGCACCTTTTGGTGTACTTCTTAAGTTTTGTATTCCTTTACTGTACCGTGAATGTTACCACAAATGTATTCTCAACACTACAGAATATTTGCCCTGTGAGAATTGTCACTGTCTACACAGTTGCTTGGTTTTTACTTTTTTTTAGTGTTTTATGATTTTTTTCTATATTTTAATGCACCTTTGCTACTGTTATTTTCCTTTCATGTTTGTACTTTATTTTCTTACTATCGTTGACTTAATTTACTTTTCCAGTTTGCTCATGCAATCTGCTTGCATTTGATTTCTGTTCTTATCTCTCTTTGCATTTGATATCATTATTTGCACAACTCATACCAATTAAACGTTTCTGGTTCAGTGTACTGTTTGCACAAGCAGCCTGCCTTCCAGGTGAGATGCTCAGGCACAAAGGAGTAGGATAGCATGAACCTGTTGTCTGCCATACACAGCCAGACACGCTGGAAGGGAGAGGGTGGAGGGGGAAGAAATTACAAAAGAATAAGACAAAAGCAAATAGGACATGGTTCTGGGGGAAACACTTACAAAAAGAAGAAATTATGAACTCAGAAAATATGAGACGCTAAATATTTTATGTTCCAACAAAGCAATGACTTGACTTTTCTTGCTCTTGTAAGTAGCAAAATGAGAGAAATGGGTCCCGTCATTCCCCCTTGAGTGGGACAATCCCATCCTCCATTTGCTGTAAAATATAGGAAAAAAAAAATGTTATTTCATTAAGAGTAAGCTTCGAATGCCAGCCAAATAGGCTTCTGCCTTCCCTTTCAGACCACCAAATGCACCTTGCAGTGTCACGCAGAAGTCACCAATGTGTCTTGATGCTTGTGGATAGCTTTGTAAAGCAGGGGGTACACAAAGGTGGTATGGCCACACGTACATGGCAACTTGGCAGCTCTGTTACTGTCCAGGGCTCCCTTGGCTGTTACAAGCAGGTCTGGCTGAGCTCAGCCCAGCTAGAGCTGTGGGACACACGGGTGTCATGCAGCCGCCCATGCTACTCACCATTGAAGACAGTCACATATAAGTGGAGGTCTATCGTGGCCTGAAAACACAACAGTACTGTACCGTTTTTGGCTGATAGTGACCTATAAGGCCCAGAGGAGACCAAACAGAGATTAGCCTGTCCGTACCTCTGGTGCAGCCTTTAAAGCTCATGCACGCGATGTTCCTTGTTTTGGTACACACATCAAATCAAGACTGTGTGGATTGTGAACAAGCAATGTGTTCTCATAGACTGCTAGGGACACTGATGACCTTGCTGCTCCAAACAGCACAGGAAGAAAGTTGGAGTTGCCAGGAGCAGCTGACAAATTACTAGGGCAGCTTTTTTCCTTGAAGGTAAGGGAAGACTGCATTCATTCACTGATGCAACACACAAAAGCCAAGATCAGAAGTGAGCCCTGTGAATAGTCTCCCTGCCTGGGAACATCAACATCCTTTCATGATCCTTCCCATTTTGTAGCCTGAACTACAGTCACTACACAGCCCTCTCTTGCCTACACAGACATGGTGTGGCAGGAGAAAATGTGGGGAGACATGTTACCTTCTGATGGGTGTGACTGTTGCAATCCACTGGCAGCAACATTGTCAGCAGAACACAATCATATACTTGAGAAAAAAGCATATCTAATCAAATAATTTCCTGGAGAGCAAACAGGCTACCAGGTATGCCAGAGTAAAAGGCAAAGAGCAAGAGGCTACACCAACCAGCAAGACCACCTTCCACAGCTGCTGCCTTGGGGAATGAAGATGTCTTGAGTGGTATGCTCAACAATGGCACAAAAACCTACCCTGTGCACCTGCTAATGTCATACAGATCATACCCAACCTGATCATATCTTAAACTGATCCACCAAATGGTCCAGTGTAACCCTTCATGAAAGCTCAGCCTTCTCAACAGATGTGTGCTGATTGTCGTTCTGACTTGGCAGTTCTAACCAGTTGGGAAACACCATCTCAGATGAAGGCCTTTCTTACTAGTGACTGTACCCCAAGGATGGAATTAGGTTTTGGAACTGAATTTTCCAAAGTTTACCTGAAGCCTTTCCCAAAGGCTACAAGATTGCCCCAAGGCCATTCAGGGTAGGCCCTTAGTACACTCAGGCACCTTTGCTTCAGGTTAGCCAAAGCCAATGATGTTTCAGAAGGAGCCACTGATATTTCATGTTCTTTAAGGTAATATTAATAATGTGTTTAAAGTAGGTGCCAAAACCTAAAAATTTATAGGTAGGAAGTACCTTTCTATAGACTAAGAAATGTGACTTCACGCATAGTGAAGACTTGGCAGTTGTGATTGTGAGCACCCTATAGCATATGCATACTTACAAGATACTGTCACTGGAGCAATTGACTGATCCATTTATGCAAACCAGTACAACAGGTTTGTGATCAGACTTAGCTGGATAACCACAATGAACACAGTTGCTGGTGTTCAGAATTTGTACGTAAAGGGATTGGAGATCTGTTGTAATTCTGTTGGAATCCTTGTACATTTTTTCTAAGTTCATCTTTTACTTTGTATATGTTCACTGCATTCGGGAAAGGTCTCAACTATTTAAAGTAAAATAAAAAGCGTTAACATGGGTTAAAAGTTTATTTACCCAGACTTGACCTTCTCTAAGTAACACTGAGAGGAATAACCATTCCAAAGGGAATAGGCTAACTTATGATGTTAATCAGATATATTGAGCCAGAGGATAATTTCTAGATGAGCAGACTCTTTTTAAAGAGCTGTTTTACAAAAACAGTGATCATTCCTTTAGTTTCACATTGTGTCACCTGAATATTTGTAAAGCTCTTTCTTCACTTATCTACCAGGATTTCATACTTTTTAATACCTTATATTTTCCTATGGAACTGTTAAACATTTCTAATGATAGATGTTCCATTAGCCTCCCCTTCCGAGGAACAGAAACAATTGTTTTCTGTAGAAACAATTCACAGAGTCACCTTACACCAAAATAAACGGATTCTCTGTAGTGAAGTCAGTGGAGTTACAGAAATGTTTAATATAGAGGAATTTGTATGCAGATGGCTGGAAACATAACCTTATTTCTGAGTTAATATTAATGAGACTGCTTTGGCATAAAAACACCAGAAGGAGGGGGAGAGCAGGCTGGAGGAAACGTCGCTGCGTACCGTGTTTTTTCAATCACAGCAGAGAGCACAATCTCATACCAGGTACTATTCTTTAAACCTACAAAGCAGCCTTTAGCAGCCAACAGACTAGAGTCCATGCCTGGAAGAAGATAAACACAGTTTAGTGTTGCCATACAGATCTCTCTCTCTTTTTATTTTTTCCTGAGTCGTAACTAATGTTTTGATACATCTTGATAACATCTCTCCCTTGTAAGTTCCAGATTGCACAAGATCAGGATATTTTTCAGAGTCACATTTTTGCTTTACAGCAAAATGTTGATACAATCAAGACTGGCTAGATTACGGGCAATCACAATTTTTTAAAGTCGTGTTTTATATTAACACAATAAATCTATCACCTGAGCAGATAAAATTATACACCAGATAAGATCTTATAGTTTATTTGTTTACAAAACTGCCAGGATGATTTTTAGGACCTTATTTCACTGTGCCCATGTAGACACAATTGATATAAGCGCTGGATAAGATTACAGTTTTGTTTGGCTTCCAAGAAAATGTGTAGTATTCTTCCTTTGTTGGGGGAAGTTGGGGGAACTGACCATGGCTTAGTTTTTTCCCTGAACATCTCCAAGTGGGTGGCTGGAGACTCCTTTAGGCAACTGGGAGCAGCTATAAAACGATTTTAATGTCGTGCCCATTCTTTTTAAGGTGTAGGTACTCACCCGGCACTGTGGGGTAAAACGAGCCTGTGAGACAGCCAGAACTCCCACTGTTGTCTCAGGTGGTGGTTGTTTCCACAGCGGCTCACAGTGGGCGGC
>NW_010524800.1:4874-12175 GCF_000687285.1 Phaethon lepturus | reverse complement strand
GACCCCCCCCGCGGGTCCCCGCGGCGCCGTGCCCTGCGGGCAGTCCTGTTAGCCTGGCGGGCAGGGCCTCCATGCCGTTGTTTCACAGGGCCGGCTACTGCCCCCGGCCAAGTGAGCTCCGCACCACCCCAGATGTCTCCCGGCCACGGACTGTTCTCGTCTCTTGTAAAAGTAACCCATCACATGGAGGTGGGCAGCAGAAATGTGTCGCTCATGGGTTTGGGAGCATCGCAAGGGACAGCTGCACGGGCTGCACCGAAACGTCCATAAGGTGCCCACAGAAGGAAACCCCGCTGTAGCACCTTGTTGACCTGAGAAAAGTGGAGGCTGTAGCGGTACACGCGCTGGATATGGATATCTGTCCAACAGGTATGTGGCGGAGTCTTGGGTATAGTTTCTTCTTTGGCAAAGAAAAGGCAGGGCAGAGTATTTTAAAAGCTTTAAAGATAAAAAGCCTTGGATTGCTTTACTATATGTTGAGTACTTACTCAGTATTACAACCCAGAACAAACGTATCTACCATACAGTAGACACAGGCCTGTATCAGTGATAGCAGCAGTAATTTGCACAAAGAGTAGTTATCTTCAGTAATTGATTATTGCAAGTAAATAGGTATTTATTTAGCATTTGCCTTCATTGTAGATCTACGTGAAATACATCTTTGGGATTTTTAATTGGAAGTGTTACCAGATGATCCATTTTGCATTTGTTCAGTATAATAATGAAAAGAAAAGACTTTGTGATTGGATTTGTACTCTTCTGCCGTTAGTCTGTATGCATTCCGATCGATTCAGGTAATGCATCCATCAGGGAAATAAAAATGTTGGACCTTATT
The DNA here is from genome assembly GCF_000687285.1 of Phaethon lepturus. Taxonomy (NCBI): domain Eukaryota; kingdom Metazoa; phylum Chordata; class Aves; order Phaethontiformes; family Phaethontidae; genus Phaethon; species Phaethon lepturus. The sequence goes on along the minus strand of NW_010524800.1, from coordinate 11,340 downwards.
TAATTAAACCAAATTACTTTTGTGGCTTTTACATAGTTTTGCTTATTTTTTTCCCTTCTGGGAGTCCCATTAACATATCTTGAGCTTTGCATTTTATTTGTAACCAAAAAAATAAGAGCAGGAGATAACTTCCATGAACTGCAGTCATAGCTAACCTATATTAGGCATAGCTAACACAAATAAAAGAACATTAAGTGAATATCCTTTAAAGTAAAATTTAACTTTAGAAAAGCATTAGAAAGCTTGAGGATCTAAAATCACTTGGCTTGAATCTCTGTTGTCATATTGCTTTTGATACAAACCTCTTTGTATGTTCAGAACCGCAGCTGACTGCAAAGGAAGTTCCAGATATAAAAACGTCTTAACTGGAGATGAGGAAAAGGCAAATATCTGCAGGTAAATACCTACACGATATAACTGTCAGTAACAGTGTAATCTCAGTGACCACATCACATGCAATCTGCAGGGCTGGAGGAAGAGTTTCAGAATACATACTCTGGAAGACCCAGGCTTGCCCCTTGTAAAGTAATTCAAATCCAAAATATTCAGACATTACTTTGTACATCTTTGATCTCTAGGTCTTGCAAAGCCGTTAATGATTGTGTGAAGTGCTTGCTTCAATATTCATGTCTCTGTGCGCCTATGTGATTATAAAACAGGGCAACAAAAGCTGCAAACTTCCATATTCCTTGGTTATGCCCATTCTGACACTGTCTCAGCATTTCTGTGTCTTACACTTGCCTGGAAATGCCACAAGCAGATTTAGAAGGAGATCTAAATGAACAGGAATGTTAAATGTTTTGAATGTTTTTATAACATTAATAATTAGATTCTCAGCTGACATAAACTTTCATGATTCTTATCTAAACTAGAGTTTTCTTTCCCCTGCAAATCTTCCAAACTATGCAACAAAGAGTAGCCTACTTTTCCTGTGGAGTTTGTTTCACTAATCTATTCTGAAATACACTTTCCTGGGGGGAGGAAGGGCATCTCAAATAGACAAAGAATGCACATCTTATAACAGCTGACAATCCTCTCATTCCTACTTGATTTTATTTCCACAGCAATTTATGATGGATACATCAGTTACTCAGGAGGACAGTAATTATATTAAAGCATTAATTTATTTTCACTAAGAATGTACCTATAAATAGCTAGATGAGTACAGAGTTAAAAGTTCACCATCCGTCGTTATGCACCAACTTCTTGAGCATCCTGAGAACATTGTAGGCTCTTTTTGCTTACAGTGGGCTTTCTTTTTCTTACTTGCAAAATTGATGTCACACAGAATTTCTGGATTAAATAAATAGTTTTCCACACTATTTGCTACATGACATTACACTGAAAAACAAGCTGGGTCTCTGGACTTAAGAACACAGGTCCATTCACTCTTCTAAGCCTTTTTTTACCATATGCAGCATACATGCAGTTACAAACATATTGTTTACAGATATTCCTGTGTTTTACTAACTAAGCTAAGTGAGGAAAGAGAAATAATAGAGGCTTTAACAACTGAAGTATATTCTGAGAAAACGTTCCCTATTAACTCTACAACAAAAAGTGTTTCGCCACAGATGTTAAGAAAAAGCAGTAACTCTAGCTCCGTCTGTTTGGAAAGAAACTTATGTGCTTCCTGGAATGATTAATGTTCTTCATGAGTGAGAGAGCTTTTTCTTTTTGCCCAGATTCTTGTTAAGACTGTCTTAACCCCTGGCACTTTTAAAGAGTATCAAGGGGCTGCAAGTGAGCAGGATGGGATGGGAAAGCCAGGCAAGCTGCAGGAGAGTATGATGGACAGTGGAAATTGTCTCAGCACACTGCTATTGGGACTGTGCCAGCACCACAGCTAACCCAAAGACATTGTAGTCCCGATTAGGCATAGTACAGTAATGGAAAACCATCAGATTCATTCAGTATTCAAGGTGGGCAGCTGTATAACAATTTGTTTCACAACAAAAAGTTGACAGAACAAATCCAAAACAACTCTGTGTGCATGTTTACATGGGAAGCTATTGGCATCAGCAGTGCATTTGAAGGTGTGCTTCAAGTCCCTTATGCTTTTTGTAACATTTTCAAATTCATTGCTGTCTTCAAGATGACAGGAAATTCAGGTCTGCTTTCCTCCTGGGAGATCTTTATTCACAGACAAGTCAAAAACCCTTGACAAAAGGCAACCAAGGGAACTTGCTGACCTTTTAGCTGCCTGTCTAACATCAGTGCAAGTATTGCTTCCTGATAAAATGAGAAATTCAATTTAAGGGGAAACGTAGCAGATATTTGAGTAGGCTCTCATTTTATTTTACTTTTGGGCTGTCTCTCAAACAGAAGATGAATACAAATAAACAGAACTACATCCTTCATTCCTGTGCAGTTACCAGAGCTAACAATGCTACACACAAGGGTAACATCACTCTTGCATCATTGTCCACTCCTCTGTCTGCTCTGTTGTTCACAGGTGTTCGCATCTGTGTTGATGTTTATCTCCCCAAAATAAAACTGTATTTAAAAATCCTACCTTTATATTATCCCATTAATTTTTGTCCTTAATTTTAGGAAGAGAGGTCACCTTCATTGAAAACCCATCAGTACTACCTCAGTTCTTTGGAAATTAGCTGATTCCTCAACCATGGTTAACTTCCATAGTTTGGAGGAGAGGTGTAATAGCAGCATCCTCAAAGCTTGCTGAGTTATAAGAGCGCTCTAGATTTGTGTCCCAACACATCCAACACCTTTTCTGTATGAAGCTCTTTTCATTTTCCTCACTTGCCCCAAATGAACCGTTTGTTTCGAATATGATGAGTCTGAAAGCCTTGAGGTTTGACATGAAAATTATTGGGTGAATAATGCACCAGGGACTGGAACATCTCTCCTATGAGGAAAGGCTGAGAGAGCTGGGACTGTTCAGCTGGAGAAGAGAAGGCTTAGGGGGATCTCATCAATGTATATAAATACCTGAAGGGAGGGGGCAAAGGGGACGGAGCCAGGCTTTTTCCAGTGGTGCCCAGTGACAGGACCAGATGCAGTGGGCACAGAGTGAAACACAGGAGGGTCCCTCTGAACATCAGAATACTTTTTCACTGTGAGAGTGACCAAGCACTGGCGCAGGTTACCCAGGGAGGTCATGGAGTCTCCATCCTTGGAGATATTCAAAACCCATCTGGACATGGGCCTGGGCAACTGGATCTGGGTGGCCCTGCTTAAGCAGGGGAGTTGGACTGAAGACCTCCAGAGATTTCTTCCAACCTCAAGTGATTATGTGATGCATGCAGGACATTTGAAGCCAATAGGCAAAAAAGGTTCTTCAAAGGAGAAGAGATGCCGTTTTATGTATAGAAAGAAAATTAAAAGAAAGTGGATCTCCAATTCTGAGAAACAGAGAGAATTACATTAAAAATGTTTGCATTGATTTATTATAATTTGGAAGTATCTTCCTGTTGTCTTCTGCTAACCAATTTTTTTGTCTTTAGTGTACTAACAGTTAAAAACATTTCGTTCATAAAGTTACCTTTTCTGCTTTGGTGTATACGTAAGAATGTATTATTCTGTTTGTATATAGGACACAAACTATAAGAAAGTTTCAAAAATAAGTTCTCTGATGCTTATAGAAAGTAACACACCAGTCTAAGAGTAAGTTGTGGTCTAGTATGAAAATTAACCCCAAAATGTAGAAATGTTTAGGTACAAAGTTTAATCTTAGAAGTTTACACAGCAGGCTTCATTTGTACGTTCTTATTGCATATCTTTGGCATCATTAGTTTACATTTTCTAAGCTGGTCTACACAGCTGGATTTGGAAGCTATTTAAGAGTTTGTTCCCATCCTAAGGCTACAACAGGAAAAATACACATTGTGAAGATACAAACAGAAAAGGCAGAACAAGTCTGTCACTGGACTTGTAAAATGATTCACAATGTAGTATCTTTTGGGTTTTTTTGTTATTTGCAGTTAACATCCCTGTTGTAGATGGTGCTTTTGGGAACAATAGCACTCTAGCTTAGCTAGGTATTTTAGTACGGATGTATATTGGTGTTTCCTGTGGTTTCCATTTGCTGCAAGTAGCTAACGTACACTTGGTAACTAATTGCCTCCCTCCAAGCAACCTGTAAAACTTGTATTGGAACAAAACAGGATTCCTGCTTCCTGCATTAGGTGTCCAGGAATAAACATATGCCGTGAGAGCTATCTGCTTTCTTAACAACCCTGGCTGGTTTTATGAACAGACCTCTATTTGAGCGCATGGGAAACATCTTCAAGCGCTGGAGAACGATTAGCTGCTGTAGTAACTTGCTAAAATTCCCTGGCACTGTGCAGGCCTGCCAGCCAGCACCCTGCAAAACACCTGGAGCGTTTCTGGGACTGTTCCCAACAGGCAGTTCACCTACAGCCAGCCTGTTTTGGACTTTGAGAGAGTTTATCTATATAGTTGTGGGCTGTTCTATGCAGTTTGGTCTTAGTTGACCCCATTTAATGTATTAGCATAGATTCAGCCTCTTATCTGGGCTCAGGCATGGCTGCTGTTTAACTGTGGAAAGGGCAGTTATAGCAGAACTTGCGCATCGTCACAGCAATTTTTACAGCAGTCTCGTTTTCACTCTGTTCTTCTACTGCTCCTTCTACATGTAAGAATCTCACTGCGGTTGAACAAAACCAACAATCAAGCAATATTTTTGTTCAGATAATTAGTGATATTTGGATCTGCTGTAAAGGTGCATGTGGAAGGTGAGGTGACCAGCATTGAGTAGCCAAAGTCTAAGAAAGAGCTGAAGTCTCTAGTCTTCCTTGCTTGTGTTCCCTCTCAGTAAAGCTGCAGGTTTTGTAGATGTTGATGTATGAGTCCCAGAACCGCTCCCCATGACACCACCAGCAAAATCAAAGTTATTAGGAGCTATTTTTCCTTCATTCATATCCATGGTAACAAACATTACCATACATATACTGTATGTGCAGGTCTGCAATGCTGATTTCTAGTCCTTCTGACTGAGCTGTGAAGGTATTTTTTCATTAATATTGTAGCCATGTATTATTGACCTCCCTGTTTGGGCAGTAGGAAAGAAAAGGCTTTATTTGATTGAAGGGACTTCATGGGAGGCAGGAAAAAGACAAAGAATTTTGAAGAAGATGGAAATGAAAATGGAAATTGAAACTGGAAATGTAGAACTGCCTCATTTCTCCCGAGCTTTCAAAAGATCCAGGTGAATGCTGCAGAGACATCACAGAAATAGCCTTTCAGATTGACACCATAGAGCTCTCTAGTATCCCTCCTAATTATTACATATAACTCCATAGGACCGACATTTTTCAGTATGTCATTATCATGAATCTTGGATTGCTGATGACTTTGACAACTAGAATTTGTTGATTGAAATGCTGTCTGCATGCTCCATCAACATACAAAAAGGCTTCTCACTGGAAACAGAAAACCCACTTCCCTATGTAATACTGTCTGTTCTGCATTGCTTCAGTGATGATGTATCCCCCTTTTTTTTTTGTCTGTGACTGTTTCAGTATACTGAAGATACACTAAGGACATACAACAATTAGATCTTACCAGCTGTTTCATATTTAGCCCACACATCCTGCTAGGAGTGGAAACTGCCCTTTCAGAATGGCCTTAGCTTCTGTGTGGACAAAGAAAAAGCAAACCAAATTGTCATAACTGATAAAAATGAGCCAGCTGCTTTTCCAGGGCAAGCTGCCTCTTCAGATCTACATTTGTTAAAACAGTCCACTTTGTGCACTGCAGGGCATTCTCCTCCACGTACACGTATGTTATGGTACTGCCCACTAGTATGCTTAAACTTTACTGCAGTTGTGTGTACAGAGAATAGGGACTTTACCAGTGGGATGGTAGTTCAGTTTGTCAAACTCACCCAACTGCTATTCCTACTGCCATGGATCACCACTCAGTCCTAGAAACCAGGCTCCTGAATCGTTCAGAAAAATCAGTTTCTTCAAATGTCAAGTTGGAAATGGAAATGCAGAATTAATGAAGTGTTTTAGTACCTCTCGGAGATTTTTGCACTTCTGCTCTCTGTTCTGCATGAAATTTTGCTGCTATAGGAAACCCTGATAGTTCAGGTTACATGACGCACAGACGAATATTTGAACTAAATTGTGGAGCTTATGACATCTGTCTACCTATTATTTTTCTAATGTGTATAACCTTCCTTGGAGAGCACCAGTCAAGGTCAGCAACACAGAATCCCACATTAAGTTTTAGGAAAGTTAGATGATTACTTCCTTGATTCTCACTGGTGTTTTGCTTTGGTGAAAAACAATTATATTCCTTACATTTGAATTCAACTATTATGTGATATCATAGTGCTGCAGCACATTAGGGCTTCATGAGGACCAAAGTAGCATTAGCTAAAAAAAGAGAAAAAGAAAAAAAAGTTCAGAAAAAATTACTATGGAAGACCACTTAAAAACACATATTTGTTCACTTTTACTTTTCCAAATTTCATTTG
>NW_010524800.1:0-4843 GCF_000687285.1 Phaethon lepturus | reverse complement strand
GCAAATAGGTTTTTTATGCAGAGGTGCCTATCATCTTTCAATAAATTCATACATGTAGATTAACATTTTAAGTACTCATTACCAAGGTTTTAGCTAAGCAGCATAAATTCGTGAATAACGTTGCCTTCGGTTGTCTGTCATCATGCTGTTTATGGTAGCTCCATAGGAAAATCTGAAGGAAACCTTTCCACAAGGGTGAGCTGAAGGACCCTCCTTGAAGCTGTAATGGTTCCTATCACTGCAGTGTTCCTGAGTTCTGAATCACTGGTGTGGGAGGCATTCAGTGGCCATCGAATAGAGACTGTTTTGTATTCTCTAGGGGTGCAACAGGTCATAGTAATGCCTATGTTTCTGTGAAGAAGAATAATTGTTGCTCTACCCAAAAAAACCACAGACATTTCCGTGTGGAGTAAAGATACATATAGCAAAGTTTCCTTGATGTTTTTCCGTCATACAAGAAAAGAAGGTAGTCAGTCACACTGTAAATCTTATTCTTGCCAGGTCCCATTCTGCAAAAGTTTCAACTTTTAAGGTACGATAACAGTGTCATTACACAATCTGAATTATTTCAGGCTAAGCTGTCTGCAGCATTCACCAGCTGGAAGAGTTCAGAGGTAGCATGTAAAATGTGGCCTCAGAAAGAAGATGTCAAATAGTCTTTTGGTGACGTTAACCACCAAGGATGCAAGGCATGGATGTGTAAACTAGAGTAAGGAGAGTATAAGAAAGACTGAGAAAGGAGGGCAGATGTAGTTATCACACAACATACTCCGCATTTACTGTGGTGTCTGAGATGCACTTAATCGTAGTCCATGGTGGCAAAGCTGTCATTCACCTACTTCTTGCAGCTTTGTTGCTGGACCCGGGAGATACTGGTGTGTTCTGCATTTTAAAACAAGGCTCCTTTTGGGCTACTCTGTCTTCTTTCTTGATGACAGTTGCCACAATGCCACTTTGGTCCCAGCTGACTTCCAAGCAACCAACAAATACAACCACTTCAAAGCCATTTTATCTTTTTTCTTTCCACAGCTGCTTCACCTGCCCTGGAGGCACTGCAAAGCCACTGAGCAGCTGAGGCATGTAACACCGGGAAGAGATTTATGAAGCAACCTTGCAAGAAGATTTGTTCAGTGGGACCTATCTGCAGCGAATTGACAGGTCTATCAGAGGTGACGTCTTTTTCTAGGAGGTCACCTCTATAAGGTATGAAACATCTAAGCATGGCAGGATATTTATTAAATAAGAAGGAACTTATGGAAATGTACCTCTTTGTTATGACTTAGAAAGGAAATTTCTCCTGTGTCTTGCTACAGTCTGTGTGGTAAGTAATAGGTAAGGAGAGCTGCAGGGCTTGCCCCTTTAAAACGAAGCATAAAAAAAAAAAATTAAGAAAATGCACATCCCATGCTCCCTGTCCCACACACTTCACATGCCCTTGTAGCACTTGTGCCAAGGGGCAGGACCTGTCATGGCACTGCCATGGAGAATGTCTAGTTTTGGAGAGAGAAAAGGTAATTTTCAGCAGATCTAAAGCCAGCCGATGCAATGCATCTGACAGCTCTCCTGCTGTAAAGGCTGTGGTGGGTTTGTGGTAGACTGAAAGGAAAGTCTGTTCAGGAGACTTTTGGCTGCCAGCTGATCCCAGAGACCATTCTATTTTCAGTCTGGGCCAAGGCTGAGGATGCTGAGGCTTGAGGCAAGGGAAGCAAAGCAGATCCCTCAGGCTTCTGTTCTTCCCCAACCCTCCCTTTCTCTGCTGTGTGCAGAAAGGATGAGAGAACACCCTGGAGACCATTTACAGTCCAGTCATCTATGCAACCTACAGGATTCAGACTGCATTTAGAGATAAATCAAGGGTAATCCAGTGGGTTTTTCACAGTTTATCCTCGCAAAACTTGTCATTCCATCAGGATATTTATTGCTTCTGAGCCTGGTTCTGACAAGAGATATCGATAAAGCAGACAGATTTATTATTTAAGTTTAAATTAGATTTGATAGAATTTACTTGTTAATACTTCATTGTGTACTAACAGTTCATCTGGAAATAATGTTTTGTCCTAATTTTTCCAGACACTTTGAAGATCTCTGTACCCGGCATGAAGAAAAAACACTATCTGTGTGCCCACATGAAATCCGCTTTCTGGCAGTTCCCCCAAGCTGAAGTGCAGGTTCTCAGGAGACCATGGAGGAAGCCCAGACTGCTACACTCTATTGATCACAGATGAACGGGCTGCAGTTACAAATCCTAGAGATAGCTCACCGCTTTTTTTTTCTGAAGACCTTTTCAAACCTTTCTCTAATCACTGGGTAGAAAGCAGTAAATTAAAGCAGCAAGTTCAGGCTTTGGAAACGCTTAGCAGGCAGGGTGCAGCAGGAGAAGGTATAAGAGTTTGAATTATGGTATGCTGCAACCTTCCATGTTTACATTTGAGTCATAAGTTATGGAAGTGAGCATAAATAAGAATTAAATATCTGCAAAGTCTTTTTTCTTCTGTCCTTTGATTACATCTCTGTTTTATTTATGACTCCCAAAAGAGTGCCAAACTTCTATTATGTGACATTTCTTCTGTAAATTGTTAAAGAATCACAAAAATGAAATACTTCACAGCAGGTTTTTCCTCTATTGCTACCTGCCTGTGGTATTAGCTTGGTCCTTATCCCAACCCCCTCTTTAGTAGGTGATTTTTTTTCTAGTAGGGAAGCATCTTATTATAGTTTGTCTGCCCCTTTCTGTGATTTTCTCTAAAGAAGCTGATTTAGCTGTACAAGGTATTTGATGCTTCTGCCACTTTCTAGGTTGTTGTAATATTTTCACTGTGAGTACCAGAAATACATTAAAATAAAACAAATTTTTAAAAAAGGAAAATAAAATCCTTGCATGAACATACGGCAAGTTGTGTATTGAACAAAGTTAGAGGCTGTATAGGTTTTCACGTTGCTGATCAAAGCAGTGTTTTCTTACCCCCATTGCACCTCTGGGCCATTTTTCTGGACCTTCCTGCTCTGACAGAAATGCACCTCTGAATTTCAGCCTCAGTTTATTTATTACCAGGTCATATTTATTTTTCCTTGTGTCAACATTCTCCTTAGATAGCTCTTCTCCCTCACAGGTATTCATACCTAGCTGTATTTATAGAATAGTCTTTTCTACCCTTGGATTTCATTTTGCTAGACTAAACAATCCTAAAGATATAAGAAATGGTGCCACAGAGGGCATAAATCTAAGAGTATCATTTCTAAAATTTTATAAGCTACTGCCTCCTCTGGCCTTTATCATTGTTTATTTCATTCTTCCCCAAGCAGAGCACCCCCTTAAGTATTGTAAACATGATCACCGGTCGAGCCCATTTCTATTATTTGTATAATACTTGGTTTCATCTCTTGCACTGGTAATGGTTGTTCTTGCAGCATGTTGTCTGAGCTTCTTGCACCAGAATAAAATTTTTCAGTTATTTCTCTCTGCCCACACTCAAATTCTTCAATGAATTATATCCAGCCCTTTTGTTGACGCTTTTATCTGCAAAACTTCTGCTGTTATCCATATCAGTCTACATTTTTCTTACTGTCTTTCTGTCTCTGCTCCCTTTTCATCTGCTGTTTTCCTCTTCCATACCTGAGTTTTCTGAACTGACACTAGATTTGGGGGATACATAACTGCTTCTTCTTGAATTAAATTTTCTGCCAATCATGGCAGCATCCATTCCCAAAAGGTGGGGAATGGATGAGTGAATGGGATGAGGAATCTCCCCAGGGCCGAGGAGAGTCTGTCTGATAAACAGGGCCACTTCTCGAGAAAGCATCTGTGCAGTTGACTTCCTCATTGTGTCGTCATTTCCTCTAGGACAAGATGCCATTTTTGAGCATCTTCCCTTTTCATCCCCGATCTTTACCCAGGGAATCTCGTACTGTCATTTGTCCTGGTAGGAAAGCTAGCACTAGATCAGGACTATCTCCTAACCTTACACGTGCTCCTACATCCCATCCTTGCTCCTGGCAGTGAGTGACTCTTCCCTGGGGCTGCGCAGGTGCCAGCCTGACTCACTTTTCTGTTCAAGGAGACCTTGAGCTGCAGGTCAGCCACTGCCTGCTGGTCCCAGCAGAGCATTTCTGCCTTCATCCTTGCAACACTTGTTGCTGGTCAGAGACCAATGCTCCTTTCTGCCACAGCATTAAACCCTGGGCCACTGGCCACTTTTGTTATTCTGCATTTCCCAGGGATTACAAAGGGTTATTCCCTCTCCTCTGCCCTTTTTCCAAGAAGTAGGAGCTTAAAAGTGCAGGCACCAAGCAGCACCCACAGCAGGCAACGGGATGCTACTTGTGATTCCTGCAGCATCCCAGTTCCCACACAGTGATGCTGGTTGCCTGTGGGCATGAGCTGGATACTTGTCAGAGGCTTCCTGCAAAGCTAAAATGAACATAGCAAAATTTATACAGGGAGATTATGTGTTTCATCCTTAAAGCAAGCCTCGGATTTGCAGCATAGCAATTGGGCTGACTTGGTTTGTATTTTTTAAGAACTGCTAACAAAAAGTCTCTGCTTAAGACACTATTCACTCTTCTGACAGCAAGGACTCTGTTGAGTGTCTGAGTAGAAACGTCTGGCTTTTCATAATTCTATCTAGGTAGTCCAATGAGTCAAGTACAGTGACTCAATGTCACTTTAGTAATTTTCATTTTTTTATAGCTTTTATAATAATTTTAAGTTCATTAATTTGCATGTTTATTGTTTCACTATTCTTTTGAGAAGAGGCTTACCCAATGAGTAAAGAAAAACCATGCTTAGGCAATGTTCCCAAACCCCAAACAAAAAATAACTGTATTTAATCCTGAAAATAAAATG
>NW_010524799.1:2201-2502 GCF_000687285.1 Phaethon lepturus | reverse complement strand
TAAAATGCAAATAAGACACATAAATGTGGTTGAATATTTTTAAATGATTTGTTTGTTTGTTTGTTTGTTTTAACTTATGTAAGCTGCATGCCGGAGCGGGGAGCCACGCAGGTGCCACCACCTTCCTTGCTCGTTTTCTCTAACGCTTTTCACTCTCCTCCCCATCCCGCTCCCCTCGCGCCCGCCAGGAGCGAGACGGGGCTGTGAGCGGGGACTCCGGCTGCACAGGTAAGGGCCAAGCACAGGTAAGGGCCAAGCACAGAAGCCAAAAACTGCCCCCCAGCCCCACCGTGCCCTGCAT
>NW_010524799.1:1728-2066 GCF_000687285.1 Phaethon lepturus | reverse complement strand
TTTGCCTTTTTGTGTTTATTTGGGTGGTTTTTTTGGCACCAGGCTTGATAACATGGTGCCTGTGGCCGGCTGGGACCAGTGGTCCATTTATCGGCATCGAGCATCGCTTGCCGGCATTGCCCGCCGGCTTTGCCTTGCCATGCACGTTTCCGTTTCTTTTTTTTGCTTTCTCTGTGTGGTCTCTGGACGGTGTTTCAGGCTCCCATCTAGCAAAGCCTCACACAGACACTTCCCTTTATGCACAGTAAGTAGTTTTTTTTTTTTTTCCCCAGCTTAAAAAAATTATGCTTGCAGCTTGGCCGTGAAGGGCCGGCCGTAGCGGGGGTAGGAGCACAAGC
>NW_010524799.1:1300-1530 GCF_000687285.1 Phaethon lepturus | reverse complement strand
CAGCACTGGGTGCCAACGGCTCCGGGGTTCCCCGCTCACCTCCACGGCTTCAGCGCCACAGTTCAGAGCATTTATTTTTGTCCCCTCGCTCCCCATCCTTCCCACCCTCTCCTCCTGCCCCCCCATTGGGTTTTTAAAAAAATAAAATAAAAAAAATAAGACTACAGTGCCTTTAGCCAGGAGGCTTCGGTGAGGGGCGAGCGTGGGAAGGTGCTGCCGTGTTTTGGGCG
>NW_010524799.1:853-1254 GCF_000687285.1 Phaethon lepturus | reverse complement strand
GGGGAAGGGACCAACTTTCTACATTGACAAAAAAAAAAAAAGCACATGAGCCCCAGGGAGCGCAGACCCGGGGGGTTTCTCTCCATCCCCTGCTGGGGAGGGGGACACATGACAAAAAATAAGCAAGTGCCTGCAGGGCCCGGACGGCACCCCACGGCCAGGCAGTGGCTGCGGCCGCCCGCGCCGGCACGGTGAGAACCAAAGGAAAGCGGCACGGGAATTGTATGACCAGCCCGACTCCAAAGGTCAGGAAACATGGGATGTTGTTATTGTATTTTTAAATTGGTTTTAATTATTTTTTCTTTAAGTACCGCACCCCCATCACGGACTCGACAGCGGCGTGCTGCTGTAGCACAGCCCCGGGCTCCGCTGCCCTCCGGGCTGGGGCTGGGGAGGGGTCC
>NW_010524799.1:422-723 GCF_000687285.1 Phaethon lepturus | reverse complement strand
CCTTGTAAATAGGCCAAGATGGACTGAGGGAGGCAGCTGAAGCGCCTCGGTCTGGGGTTTGTGTGGGGCTCTTGGGAGGGGTGTTTTGTTTTCTGTTTTTTCCTATATGGTACAAACCAAATTGCTCTGTATGTTTGCATCCTGTATGACGTTTTAATGTCTTGTAATATATTCTGATATTCATACATTGTTATTGGTTACACATTTGTATGACTATACAGCTTTGTAAATGTAATAAATGCTGCAGACCGTCATTCCCACCGCCCGGGCCACTCCGTCCCGCAGCCCGACGGGCACCCGC
>NW_010524799.1:0-317 GCF_000687285.1 Phaethon lepturus | reverse complement strand
CGCCGCTGAGCCTTCGTTATCCCTGGCAGGGCCCCAGTGGGGCAGAAGGCAAAACCGCTGCCCCCACGGTGGGGTGAGGCTGGTTTTCTACAGCTGGTGGCAGCCCTCGGGGCTCGGTAATTAGGTTAATTGGGGTAGGAGCTGAGCATCTCCTCCCCACTCCCTCCCATACCCCAGAGGCCCGAAGGTCCCTGCGGGGTGTCAGGGCTGCGCGGGGAGCTGGGCGCTCTGCACCGCCTCCTCCTTGTGGGTGCCGTCGCAGTACGGGGGGGAGCGCGTGCGCTTGCACCCGCACAGCAAGGCCGTCTCGTCCTCCT
>NW_010524798.1:155249-161421 GCF_000687285.1 Phaethon lepturus | reverse complement strand
GGGGTGCCAAGTGGGGTGAAGCTGGGTTTTAGAAACAGAACAAGCAACTACATAAACAACCGAAACCCTGAGTGCCAGGGCCGCGTTTTAATTCTCCCGGGTGCAAGAGGAAAAGGGCGGCTGCTGTGCACGGGGAGGTGAGGCTAGGTGCCTTTTCAGCTTGAAAAAAGCAGTCCCGTGAGGATACCCCCTCATTTGTTTTTAGCACCTCTCCTCTCCGGTTCACAGTTCAAGGAAGAGCGAGGAGTGGCCCATGCCGGCAAGTTCAGTCAGGGGAGCACATCAGCGCACAGAGCGGGAGCACAAGCTGTTTTTCAAAGTACCGTTGACGTAGAAGGCAGAACCCATCGCACTTGTAACGCTGAAGCAGAGGTAAAAGCCTAGGCTGGCTGTTTCTTCACTCCAGCCCTCCCCACTGCGTGATCTGGGACATTTTTACACGATACTCCCAGGCGATGGCCGCTGTTCTCAGCTGCAGGAATGGTTTCTGAAGCAGGTGGGAACTGTGCTCTTCGGTGAGCGGAAAGCGTCCCACCCAAGGGCAAGGAGATCCAAAGTAGTTTCCTCCTGTACATCCGTGGGCACTGCTCATATTATGGCTAAGGAATGGGATGTGGCAGAGTGGCTTTAGTGACAGGTAAGGAGCTTAGGAAGGTGTGAAGGTATGCATGGAGTGGTAAACCTCATTTAAAAAGATGAGAAGCAGGAGCGTTAGCATCTCTCTGAATACATCTTACTTCGAAAGAGAATGGCTGGGATGGTGTGTGCTCTTCCAGTCCTGTCAATCACACTGCTGCATGCACCCAGGATGTGACTGATACACCCTGACACAACGTATCAAAATGCCAAAAAAACCTGAAATACAGGGGTTTTTTTCCTCAATAAAAATGTGACAAGATCATGTTATTTTGAAATGTCATAATCTTTGGGGAAAAAGAAAAATGTAATAGTCAGAAGAACTTTTTTTTAACTTATGAGACAATAATTACAAAGTTGGGCAAAAGCATGAAAGCTACCAGCTTTTCATCTGATTACTCCACACCTCAAGCAGACCATGAAAAACTACCAGAATAAGAAAATAAATTCTCACATAATCCACACCCTCAATTATATCTCAGAAAATAGCATGAAAACAAGGTAAGAAATCTGGTAGGCTACTGAGGACCAGGCCAGTGGGATTCCAGGGGGAGAAAAGGTTCTCATGTAGCCAGAAAAACCACATGAAAACATCTAGGTTACCACTTCAAAGCCATCAGAATACTTTGGGTTTCCTTGAGCGTTAGCTTACCAGCATGCAAGCTGAGACTCCAGATTCATACAAGCTAATTAACAAGGTATTTTTAAACACATTAACAAGTTCAGTCTACAAAACACTCTGAAAATTAAACAGAGCTTATCAACCATTTATACATTCGAATTTATTTCAAAGACCAAGAAATAAGGCTTCTAGGATGAATGCTCTTCCAGGGTTTTATTTCTATAGAGCATAGCTCAGCCTCTGACATTTATGATTGTAATTTTTATATGATTCTTGTTTGAAAACTAACAAACAAGCACCCTCAGAAGGAAGAGCAATACCAACACATCATAAACATGAGAAAGCACCACTACAAAATCCCATAAATACTGATGTCGGCATGTTCTCCCAAGGGCCTGGTCCTCAAGTGCCGCCTCCCCTGGATTAGCTCCGTTAGCTCCGGAGGATGCACGTTCACGGCTTTGCTCTTCAGTAAGGGCCCCCCTTGACTGCTCACATTGCAGGCAGCTGGTGACACCCTGGGGAATGAAAGCATCTCCCAAACACTCGTGGCAACCTCATCATGCCCTCCAGCCACTTATCGCAAGTCCCACGCACCTGCTCCACTCACAGCCACCCCATAACTCACCTCAGCTCTCTGTGGGGTGCACTACCTGTCCCCCTTAGCCACCAACAGCATTTTGCCCTCCCACAGCACATCAGGATGAGGCAGGAGGGGCTGCAGACCATCCGACAACATCCAGCAGATGCTTTGCTTCAGCTGCTCTACTTTGCCAGGGCTTTACCACAGGGAGCCAGCAGCAAACTGGCTTGCATTAGCTTGCAAGAATTCTTAGGGAGTAATCAGAATATCTCAGAATAGATACTGACCTTCCTTACACCACAGAGGGCAATTACATGGGTGCCTGCACCCTCCCAGTTGAAGGTTAACAGCCACTCTACGCCTGATTTGACCTGGGACCTTTATGCTCCTGCATGGGGGGAGGGCAGTGAACCATCCATTTCTGCCCTAAAAATTGACAAATATCACCTGTATTTATGTGTTATAAAAACTGAAGGAACTGACAAGTTCCCAGAAGGGAAAGTCCAAGGGACCCAAGGTAACTAAATATCCATTGGCCACTAAAATTCGGTCTGATTTAGACACTTAACTCCGTTACGTCCATTTGAAAGTCCCAGTCCAAAACTAACAAAATGCAGCGATAAACAGCAACATAAACAGTCAAAGTAAATTGAAACCAGTTCAGCTTTAACTATTGAAAAGTTTGCATTAATAAAAATATAGTTTAATTAAAGTGAGCGCATACCTTCAATGTTGGTGTTATTCTGTTTCCAACTTAAAGCACTATAGCTGTGGTTTAAAGCAAGTCTGTAAAGATAACAAACTGCATTCAGGCAATTTTTCCAGTCACTTGAAATGCCAGACATACTCATATTAAGTGAAAAAATATTCTTTGAACTGTTTTTTATGTCTTGTGAAACATTCGGCTTTGTAATTGGTCTTCTTTTATCGGCATTATTTTAAAGCATAGAGTCAAGGTACTATGATGTTCTGAGGATCTGCACAGATCCACAGTGCACAGCGGTTATATCTACTTTCTTCCACTGCAATAGTTATAAAATAAAGTTTACGGTCTCTACCCTACATCATCTTCTTCAACACCATTTGACTTAAATCATGCACAGGGTCAGAATTTAAGATTGCTGAGGGAGAAACATGGACAGAGTTCTATGATCATCTAAATTAATCTCTTCTTAAGTTGTTGCTGCCTTGCCAAAATACCTCAGCAAAAAATTTGATCCAATTATTTTCTTAATGGAGTAGATATCAACAATACTCAGCATGCCAGTCAAAACACAATTTTTCTAACCTTTGGGCTTGCACTCACTACATAACAGCTAAAATTCTCTCTGTGCTCCTTTTACTATTATTACTGCTAGCACCCACAATGTGGATTCTGGTAGAAGAAATGAACAGGCAATTTTGCTAATGATGCATGAAGCAAAAGGAAATATATTGTAATTTTCTATAACTGCAGTATATTTGGTTTTGGAATGCTGATTACTGTGAAAAAAATATTTTTGTTTTTTACAGTGAATTCCAAATTATTTTTATTTACTCGGGCTTTCTACAGAGAAAAATACATGACAGGAAATAAAATATTACTCACCATTTTTAGACTTTAAATAGCTGTGTTAATATATTGTAGTTTGCACAGCAGTCGTGTTTGCCATCACATGATCAAGAATGTATTTTTCACACAATATAGTCCATAAAATTATGGTGGCCGTCCACGGTTGTTATATGCACTTTGTCAAGTGGTTCAAATAGCCTAGGAAAGTGGAATATGTTTGTTACAAGAATAAAGGGGGCTGTTGGACAATGATATTTATTCATTAACTTTATATATATAGAAGGTGAAAGGTTTTAGTGTTGAATGTATTATTCTAAAAAGTCTGTTTGATATTAAAAATCTTAAGATGTGTTGCTTGAGAACAAAATGATAAAGCCTTTTGAATTACACAAGAAAAATAAGCATGCTGTAATAAAAGAAATAGGTTGCATAACCACACAGAGAGAGGGGGAGGACTCAGTGGACTAGATTATTGCTTTGGCTGAATATACTCAGTTCCACTGAGGTCAATGTGGCTATGCTGATATAAACAAGTCGAGGACAATTGGACCCTATAAGAAAAATATATTTAAAATTATATTTAGTCTGGATGTTGTCTCTCTGCACCTACTTTCAGTCAAGTGTAAGATAAGGAACACATGATTATATGAGCTTTCACATTAGAAGAAATATGGCAATCAAAATTATGTTAAATGGGAAAAAGTATTTATAGAAAACAGTAGGAGCTGATGTTAATCAGTCATCCCTGTAAGGCTCACAGTCTGACTTAAAAGTTGAACATAATTTCAAGTTACTTGGCTAGGGAAGGAACATGGTATTTTCACAAAGCAGTTCCATTCAACTAGACAGTACGGGCTACGTTCACAAACGTCATGGGTGTTAAAACACAGAATATTTCAAAGCTTCACTTCAAAGCATCAGGTTTTCCAGCAGAAACTGCAACTGTGAGTTGAAAAATTCCTTGCTGTAAGGTGAATAAGCCAGTAAAATTTTAGTCTCCAACAAAGTTGCACTTTTTCCATTGCATACACCCCAAACCCTTGAAAGGTAGGCATTTATTTCTCAGAACAGGCTAGTTAACGTGTCTTATTTTTGAGTTTTTCTTTCTCTTTTCTCTCCTTAGAATGATCTTAAATTTACCTTTCTATATTTGTTTAAGAAGGTTCATTTTCTGAAGCTGTTTTCCACCCTGAGGCATCTTCTTTCATGGCTTACTGAGCTAGTGAAACTTATCAATAACTATCAGTAAGAGGTTGTTTTTCCTCAGTAAATTGGGCAGCATAGAAGGCTATGTACAAACCCTGCTACAGATATTTCGTTTAAAGTCTTGAATCACCTTGGGAAGACACCTATATCTTTTTATTGATGACATTCATAGCCAAAGCATCTCACTTTCTGAGATGTGAGTCGCAACTAAGTTACTTGCCTCGAGTACACGTGAATCCTCCTTGTAGCAGACATTGGGGAAAAAACAAAGCACAGCACCAGGATCCATGAAGCTATTATTATTTGCTCTCTTTATTTGATACACGTTGGACTGTGTGCTTTGTAGGTTCTGTATACCGACCAGCACTGCTGTTGGAACTGACTGCATTGTCACTGATCAGTGGTGGTTTGTGAAAAGCGTGTGTGGTTTAAGCGGTTGAAGATGGCAGCTGTCGCTGTGACTGAAATATAACCAGGTTCCAGGCTGGGTGATCACTGGGCTTACTCCCTTTTACTGTATGTGCCATTCTCCTTCAATGCAGCTACTCTGACTGACTTCTTTTATTATTATCTTGTACCAGACCTACTTCCTGATGAGGAATGGCAGTGTTTACTTACATAACTAGTCCTGAAATTTTGCTCAATTTTCTCAGAGGGAAGGCTCAGTTCTCCAGCTTCCTATTTATCACAACTCTTGTTTTCACCCCATCAGGGAGCCACTTGGAAGCCCAATTCTAAATTTAACAAAGCTAAAGTTAATCAAAAATAGCGTTTAGCTAGTGAACTAGCTCTTACAATCTTTCTCATTTTCTAGTCAATTCTTCTCTAAAATAAAGCACCTAGGGAAATCCAAAAGTTTCAGAACTAATGAAACCTTGTCTCCTACTTACTTAGGTTTCATAGTTGATAGGCTAGTGTATAAACTCTTCCCGAAGCTTTTCCAAGGTTTAGGGACTCATCACCGTTCTTTCCAGTGTGGATTCTCCATGTAACATAGTAAATGTTTGTGCTACATCTTCCCCTCCACTCCCAAAGAGGAAGAGATTTTCCTCCTCTCCTCCACTGTCATTCATCCTAATGAAACCTATAGGGATCATGGTTCTACAAAATTTGATTTAAACTGGTCAAGGAGTTCAAAAATCCATATAGGGAGGAGGGATGTGTTACACACAGCATGAAAAGACACACTCCTTCTTCATACGAAAACCAGACTAACTATAAACCTGTAAAAATACCGTGAAGCAAAATTTCTTTGCAGGTCCCTTTTCCTCAGGCTCTTTATCTCTTTCTGTTTCACTCTTTAGTTGACCATTTGACCTTTTTTCCCTACTTTCTTTTCTGCACCTGCTATTTTTTCCTCTCTGCCTGTTCTTTCCTCTTCTCCATTCCATTGTTTGTCTCTTTTCTCTGGATCAAAGCGGGAGGAAGGACATATAAGCATCATTAGTTTGTGGACCTACAGGCATATATCACATTGCGACAGACATCACAAAAACCCAAGCACTTCAGCTAATCCCCAGGACTGACTGCTGGCATTGGCACCCAGCAGACAAGTGCTGGAATTTTCAAAAGA